>NC_092214.1:84160674-84226045 GCF_043381705.1 Parasteatoda tepidariorum
AAATAACAAATTATAATATATATATATATATATTACATAATTTTTTCAAAGGCTTTAAAATATACATTAATGGTTGTTATTGCGGAAAACCCTTTATATATTTTACTGACAACTTTATCAACATTTTAAAACATAACGTTTACAGATTTTTTTCTTTCTATGGTTACAGATTACAAATTAGTATTTAAGCGATAAAATAAAAACGCTATTGAATTCTTTCAAATCACAATTGAGGCAGACATGAGAACAGAACATCAATATACCTACTTGATTGCTAACTGAAAATGGGACGTTTTTCTAATAAACGTTTTTTGACTCCTCCCTGCATCATCCGTGCACTCACTTTCAACAATGGGTTACAAATTTTCTTTTTAATGACGCAGCTAAGTTAACTGTTAACCGAGCTTAAAGCCAAAACGTAAATATTTTCCTTTTAATGCTGCTTCATCAATGTTCTGAATATAAACAAAAACCGGTTTGGAAACATGCGAAGATGTTTTCCATTCTTAAACATACACAAAGCAGAGCTTGTTACGCAATAGAACCGGTTGTATGTAATTCCTTGCTTGGGAGATCATTTACTTATGAGGCAAACATAAACATTCAAACCAAAACAGTTAAAAGGCTCTGCCTCATTCACTTTGTGTATGATGATGTATTTCGATGACGTTTTTTCCCCTTCGTATAAACAGTAATTTGCGACCTCTAATGTCAAAGGTTTTTTGCCTTTATTTTTGATAAGGATTCTAAAAATATATATTAAAGTACATATACATTAATATCGTTCATAAAATTTGCAAGCTAAACAAATCGATTGCCTGTTAGTTGAACTGATCACGGTGCTATGAGTTTCACCAATTTAGAAACATTTTAATTTGTGAATAAAATTAACTATTTTAAGTAAAATAAATTTAAAAAATAACTTATCCAATATCCCTACAACGGTGCGAATTTATCAGATTAAAAAGCTATCCTAATTTTAATTGATTTTTATATTAGATCAGCCAGGCTGTAAGAATTTATTCATAGAAAATTGATTTATATTTACAGTGTAAACATCTTATAAAGCGTTTTAATCTTGGTAAACTGGCAATCGATTTGCTTCAGCCTATGCATTATGGATTTGGGATATGAAGCATGCATTTCTTAATGACTGAAATTTTGTAACACTACCATACAGGTTCCGTGCTCAATATAAAGTTTCCGGTAAAAAAATAAAAATCCTTGTAAGAAATGAAGTAAAAAAGTATGCAGGTTAATATTTAAGAGAGGAGTAAACAATCTAACGAGCCACTAACGAGGAAGGAGAGATTGAAAATATCAAAACCTGTTCGATTGCCGCATGATTAACGGTTTTATTAAGCAAACACAATCGTTTAAAGTTTTTCTTCCACTTCTTATCCTTAAGTGATTCGTATGATTTCGATAGCTTTTTATTTCCTCCTCATGTACTCGAGACCTCTATTGTCTGTATTGTTTTAAATGTTTCTGAAAACATATATTAAGGGGGATCATTATGGATCATTATAGAAGAAAATTTGAGCCAGTGGCTTGTTATCGCATTTTTTACTGTGGCCACTCTTCCAAAAATGTTAAAAAAATGTTTAAAAAAGATTCCTAGAATGTCATTTCGTTTGTAGTACTTCTCAAAATATGGTGAACATTGCAATTTCAAAATGAAGAAAAGTTTTAAGAAGTGAGATAAAGTAGTTTTCAAAAAACTATCAAATATTTATAAAAATTCCATATTTATATATAAAATAAAAATAAATAAATGAGGTGCATTTTCGACGAAAAAAGTGGCGACAAAATTTTTAATCGTTATTTTCGACGTTTCGTAGCCGAATTTTTCCCTTTCTTTGGGACACTCTGCATATAAATAATTTACAATAAAAAAATGCTAATTTGGTCGAAATTTTAAGAAATAGCGAATTTTATCATATAAATAAGTAAAACAAATTTCTTTATATATTTTTCAAAAAAAAAAAAAAAAAAAAAAAAAAAAGAGGCAGGCCTCTTGAATTAATATTGATCATGTAGGCTTGTATTTAGTCATTGAATTATTTTAGTTTCTAATAGTTAATATCTTCATCTCTCTATCATAAGGATGACATCGTTTGATGATGTCAATGCCTTCCGATTACTAAGGAACTTAACATACATTTTTACATTTGTGGTATCTCCAATTGAAAAAGGATGTCATCATAAAGAAATTACCATTTTTTACCATCAATGTGGATAATCAATTTTCATTTCTTATCGCAAAAGTTGCCTCTCGAGAGGTTACAGTATGTCAACAATGTCGATAAGTAAAAGATGTGTCACTTTCAGTTTAGTTGATAAAATGAATGTCACTTTCAGTTTAGTTGATACAATGAAAGCGTAGATAAGTTCTGTACAATCATTTCTGTTAATTCTGCTTATTGACAAATATGCTAGAGAAAATAATTAACTACTTAAGTTAACTGTAGTTCACATCAAACCTTCACAGTTTCACAAAAACATTTTAATTAATATAAACCAAAGGAAATAATTCCCAAAAGTTTCTTCTGTATATTCCAAACACGATTTTTTATACACTACTTGAAAATTTAAGGGAATTGTTTACATCTTAAAGAAAAATATTCTTTACATGTTAAAAGGAAAATTATTCATAAGTTTTTTTTTTTTTTTTTTATAATTTCAATTTGCATATTACGTTAATTTTTATGAAGTTATTTCATGCACAATGCTTCCCTTGTACATTTTCCTTTACCTGATTATGATCGTATTTAAAATGTAAAAATTTTCTTTAAATCATATGTTTGTAAAATATCACAAACATATATTTTTTCTGATCATTTTTAACAAAATTATAAAAATTATAGTAAAAATTTTAATACTATTTACTTATATTTTATTGCATGTCTTGCTATTTCTATGACTATATCGTTCTGTCGGATTGTTTATTTTTATTTTTTATTTTTCAATTTCATTATCATTTTATTTTACAAAAGCTTTTATGATATAATTTTAACTTAACAAACCCTGAGAATCATTAATCTGTTGTTAGATTTATGTCCAAAAGAACTATGAAAGATAACAGATGTTGAGAATTTATTATGTAGGTACGTGCAACTTTGCGTATGTGTTGTTAGTAGATTATAAGCAATATAAATCGAAATGTGTCGGGAAAAAAAGTCTGTTTGTACAAAGTGCGTTTTTGGGTTTGATTTTGTAACATAAAACAACATTTGCACAAATAAATTAGCTTATTTAAAGTCAATCCTTTGAACCATTAAGAATTCATGTCAGTACGAGGAAATCCGATCATTAGAACAAAAGCTATTCAAGTTTTCTGTTTTCTATTCTTTCGTACACACAGAGAGAAAAAAAGTATAATAAGAACTACCTGAATATGGTAAAATTTATCGTGTTTCTGGCTCCATGAGAACAAAAAGTTTTGTAATTTTTACCAAAGCGTTTTGGTAATGATTTTGGTAAAATGAACAATAAAATACGGTTCTATAATCTGTTATAAAATTTGGTAAATGTGATAAAATTTGGCAATTTTATCATGATACCTTATCCATTAAACCATTTATTCGGTTAAATGTAATTCCTTTTTGGTACTTTTTACTAAATGTGTGGTAATAAGAGCTATAATTTTGAAAACCAGAGTTTCCGGTAAAACCGTTACCATATGAACGGAATAATTTACCAAATGGATGGCTTAAATACCATAAATTTTTGTTTTATTTACCAAAATTACGTTTTTTTTCCAGAAAAGTCATTATTATAACAGCATGATAATTTTACCAGAATTTTTTTCTTTGAGTACATACGGATGCTGATGTAATATCTTCAGCACTTGGCTTTTATTTTTCTCAAGCATTATTTGAAGAAGCATAGTTCATATTATTTACAGTTATCTATTTTTTTTTGCACATTAATTGTAAGAAATACACAAGAACATGCTTTGCTACAAATATCATAAGGTTGAACTCATTAATATAAATTTTACATTCAAATTCTGGGAATATTTCATAGCTATAACTTGATTTTCTTTGTGCAATTAAATTTTATTGTACTTAGATGACATTCTATAAAAGCTTTTTATTTTGTTTCTGTAAGCATATTGCTGTTTCTGATTTTTGATCCCCATCCTGTTTGTTTCCTTTTCTTTCCTTTCGTTTTTTTCTTCTTTTTTTTTTGTTATATCCTTGCAGATTTCTATAGCTCTTAACTTAATTTACTATATTATCTTCACTAGAAAATATTCCATTTTTAAATCCTTTTTTATTATTTTGTTTGTGTAAGCCTGTTTAAAAGTTTTTCTTTCTTTCTCATAATGTTTTGTCTATTGTACTCATTTTCATTATAACGATTTCACGGGATTTTTGTTTGTTAATTAAAGATAATTTATCTTCCCTAGAAGGCATCAAATTTACACACTTTTACTATAATATTATTCCTGTTTTAAATTATTCGTTATTTGATAACGAGTTCACTTTCTGTTTATGATTTCATAGCTTTTGTGATTATTAACTTACTATGTCAGCCATTCATATGTATAAGATAAAATCTCTTTCGGTTCAAAACTTCTCTGCTTTCTATATATCAGATAATTTATTCGTGGATAATTAATAATTAATGGGTAATTTAATAATAATAAATTCGTGGCTTTTTGATTGAGAAAAAAAAACACAAACACACTCAAACATAAAATAACTATTAATGTTTCTAATAATGTGGATAGGTTTTTAAAGCATCGTAAGCGACTAACAATTGCGTCTTTTTTTTTTCTTTCTTAATTCTTATGCAACTAACAAAGACCTTATAAACGACAAACAAAAATTTATTAATCTTATCATAAATGCGAAGTAGTAGATAACTTCTTTGTTTATTCTGAAAATAGCTGAGGTTTATTAGAGTTGTTAATTTCTGATTTGATATCTTATATTTAAGCTTTAAAGTTAAATTTAAAAATATTAAAGCTGGTAGGTTAAACCTCTGATAGGGTTAAATATTTTAAGTTTCCCCTAAAATTGTTGCACCTCAAAGGATAACACCGAAAATTTTCCCTTTGCATTCATATTTTTCTCTGTTTTATAACCGGTGTTTAATAGCCGATCCGTATTTGGGTATATGCCAATCAGTGTTTAACTCCATTGCCTTGTAATTGAGAATCCAACTCAGAAGACCAAAGAACTCCTGGAAGAAGCATTGGAACTAACTACTTTCTGCGGAGGACTCTATGATAGAATTAACCAGCATTACGTTATATTGAGACGAAAGCCATGAAAAATCGGTTCGGTTAGCCAGACGGCAAGGAGATTCTAACCCATTATTTGTCGACCCTTGAGGTTATTTTACGTTAGTACTGTGGTTGGTGCTAGTTGAGAGCAGAATTCGTATCGTCTAGCTCCGCTGAGATTCGAACCCGGGCCACTTAATTTGGAGATGAGAGCAACCACCACTCGTATTCATATTTAAACCGATTCACCGTTGCACCCGATTTTATTTTATTTTATAGCCGTCGTTGAACAGCCGACCGAATTTTTGGGTTTACGACTACTAATGTTCAATTCCGGAGCCTTGTAATTTTGAACCCAATTCAGAAGACAAGGGAACTCCTGGATCAAGTATTGGGAAAAATTTTGCCTTCGTGGATGACTTTTTGATGGAGCTAACCCGCATTTGCTTTACATGGAGAGAAAGACCACGAGGACCTCCCACGGTAAGCCTGACGGCAAAAGGGACTCTAACCCATGATACGTCTACCACTGAGGATATTTCACGTCAGCACTGTGGTTGATGCAAGCCGGATGTGGATTCGTATCGACCAGCCATCTCTGGGATTCGAATCCGATTTAACTCATTGGAAGGCGAACGCTCCATCCCCTGAGCCATCACGGCTCTTTGCACCCTATTTTCTAAAATTAACTAACCCTTTTGATTAATTTATAATAATTAAAATTGGTCCCCCTTCAAAAGAAGAAACTAATGTTTAAGAGCACCTCCTATTCTTTTTTTCCAGATTATGACCTGGCTGGATCCATTTACACAGTTACAAATTTCTAGGAAAAAATGGTTAAATAATAATTTATTTAATTACTTCTTTATACAATATTCAAAGAAAATAGCCGAATAACCTTAAATAAGATGGTATTCAAATTGTCATCGGCGAAAAAAAGCCGGTTATTAACTACTTTCACTTCATACTGTTAAACAACCAGAATTGTATCGCACCAATTAGGCATAACTAATGATGCCACATAGCTCCTTGCAACTGTGTACATATAATATCCGTGAGGGCTAATCTGTTAATCTCGTAACCAACAGAACTTGGGTTCGAGTCCCAGCGTCGACACCACGATATTTCCTATATTCCCTTCAGCATCCAGGGGCCTGCACTTTTTCATTTGTGTCCTGTACTCTCCAGTGCCATTACCTAACATAAGGCTTAACTCCTATGCCCTGGTAAAATCTTTTTTTTTTTTGTGGTTTTGAAATCATGCTAATTGTAAATGATTTAAAAACCGTATAATTTAGTATTCATGGTTATATAACCATACTAATTGTAAACGGTTTCAAAACCGTAAAGGTAAAAAATGTTCTTTACCGTTAACTTAACGGTTAATCTGATAAACAGAATGCTGTCGGTTATTTTACCATAATTTTAGAATGAAAATTCAAACAGTGCATAACGCTTTCGGTGGAGAAATTTCCGGTCGTGGTGCATTTGCTTCTTTTTTTATCATATGTGGTCGAACTAGTTCGGTTACTAAAGCTGTATCAGTTTAAGAACAAAGCAGTGCAGTAAACTGAGCAGTTTTGAAATCAAATGTCGTTGGGGGAAAAATACTAATATCCCATGCCTGAAGAAATTCAATTCTAGAAGTTTCAGAATTCTTACTTTGACAGTTTCCGTCGTAAAACGTTACATCATCCAAAGCAAATCCTCCATCCGTGGCTTCTCCTTCAAATTCAACCTATAAATAACAAATGAATAACAAAAATAACATTATTTTTTGAAGTCATGTTTCTTTAAACGAAGTATAATGTTCTTTATTGTTGTACGTACGAGATTTCTGATGTAAATAGGCGTCCCTAATTTATCTTTTGTTCGAAAATCTATTGGGAAAAAGAAATAAAATTTTATGAAAAAAATTTTTTTTAGCCTCATTGTGTGCACTAAAAATTATGGTTACATCAAACTCATGGAAACGGTCCAAAAGTAAGTAAATAGGTTGTTTTTAAAGTTAAAATTAAGAGACGTGAGTAAGAGATTGATGAGATTTAACGGGCCAGTGAAAACACTATTTGGAAACACTTAAAGGCGACATCCTACTCCACTCGCTGTATTCTCCAGAATCAGCTTCTTCAACAAGAACAAAATATATTGAGTACAGGCTACCAATATTTGTTAAAGCTGTAAAAAACAAGAAAATAGAAAGTGGGTCCGGAGGTCGAAGCGAGTATACAAAACGTTAATTTGATTGATTGGTATCATAATTAGTTCGATAAGCGTCAGATATTAGAGGAACCTAAAAGAAAGCGAAGTAAAATAATGGTCCAATGATCGGAGCGAGTATTAAAATTTTTTAAATTTTGATATGTGATACTAAGCTAAAAATTAAACAGACTACTAAAACAATAAAATACTATGAAAACTCAAAAGATAAAGAGTGGGGCCGGTGGTCGAAGCGGAATTAGATTAAAATAGACCAAACGGGACAAAAGCCGAACATGTAACGGTGCAACCAGTGGTGGCATGTGAACAAAATTTTATCTATAAAAAAGATGGTATTAGACTATGAAAAGCTAAGAATGGAAAACAGGCTAAATTAGTTGATCCCCTACTAGTGAGGGATATAAAACTCAGAAAATTTATGTTGAGTTGTGTTAAGCATAGTTAGAAAAGAGAACGCAATATAGAAACATTGGAAAATACAAGCATGTTTAAGACATGATTAAAATTGGTAAAATTAATAATTGCTATTTACAATTGGTCAGGGATAGTAAATAAAAATTAATTAGGTATGGGGCATCGCTATGACGAAAAAGTTGTAAACTTAAGGAAAGATTAAATTGTTAAAAGCATTTTTGGTAACAGCAACAGATGATTTGGCCAGGGACTGTCCCGTTGATGATATTGAAGCAAAATAATTGTCAACCAGTAATCCAGAAAATCTAGTTAAGTGATGACCCTAAGCTTTGTATAAATATGTAACAGAACATTGTACAAATATATGTGGATACTTAGGAAATATTAGTTGTAATATAGTAAAACACAGAGACATGATAAAAAACAATTTAATGGCAAGTAAAAATTAAACACAAAATAAAAATATAAAGCCCTAACGTATGTAAGATAATGTAAAAAAACATTACAAGAACCTAAGTGGAATTAAAATCAAAAACTAATGAGAATGTAAACACTGACTTTGATATTGATATATGATAGCAATAAAATGAAATTATCACCGAACAAGTTAAAAGAATTAAAATTTTTAATTATTAAAGAAATGATGACCTGGCTTGATCATAAGCACTTAACTGCGTTTTTCATCATGAAGATTGTCTACAAATTGCCATGGGGAATAGAACACCATTAATAATGGAAAAGTGTTGTGACTTAAAAAATTTATATAAAATCAGAGGGAGGGGATAAAATAAAAAGAAAGATGCCGTTTAATCAGAAACAGTTGGGAGAAAGAAATATTAAAATTTTAAATAAAAATATAAACAGCAATATATTAATTAAAGGGCACAAAGTCAGCGGTAACAAATAGCAAAATTTATCATAGCGAAAACCTATACCCAATCGCGACATATTTTAAAAAGATACAGATAATAAAAGCACCAGACCACCGAAAATTAAAAACTTAATAAATTCAGATCGATAATCGCATAGGCATTTGCAATAAAATGTTTTTGACCAAGAATGAGATCGAAAAAATATTAAAATAAGTAGCCAAAGTTAGCGAAAGATTCCACTTGTAGTGGATGACACGTTAATATGGCGGTCTGATACTCTAAGCCTAAATCAATGGAACATCGGATTTCAAACACTCAAAAATGGAAAAATTGGCCACCCGGAGGCCGGAAAAGACTCACCAGGAATGCCTTGTGGGTTTACATGTTGAATTTAATTAACTTCGGGGTGAAATAATGGATATTTATTTCTTTTAGAAGATGTTTTTGAGGACTCCATAGAAGTTGTTGTTTCGTTGGTGGGGATCTAGATCAGCTTTTCTCTATGGTATACTGCCATACAAATCGTTATGGTTACCATTGGCCTATGGTATACTGCCATACGAATTTCTATGGTTGCCATAGGCCAATGGTGATGTGCCATACAAATCCTTATGATTACCATTGGTCTATGGTATACTGCCATACAAATCTCTATGGTTACCATTGGCCTATGGTATCTTGCCATACAAATTTCTATGGTAGCCATAGGCTTTTGAGGTTTTGCCATACAAATCTCTATGGTAACCATAGGCGTATGGTATCTTGCCGTATAAATTTCTATGGTAGCCATAGGCTTATGGGGTTGTGCCATACAAATCTCTATGGTAGCCATAGGCGTATGGTATCTTGCCATATAAATTTCTATGGTAGCCATAAGCTTATGGGGTTGTGCCATACAAATCTCTCTGGTAACCATAGGCGTATGGTATCTTGCCATACAAATTTCTATGGTAGCCATAGGTTGCCATAGATTACCATAGGCTTCTCTATGGCAAATTTTCCTAAAGGATAATATTATTTTTTGTGGATATAGTGAACAGAAAGAAAAGAGGAAATTGGGTTTTTTACGAACTTTTTCTGTCTTCGACTGATTTTTTTCCTCATTTTTTGGTAATTTTGAAATTTCTACATAAAATACATATACCGATTTTTAAAACCATCGATTGAGTGGAATATAGCCATAAGCATTTTTTCTTGTCTGCTTCTTCTGTCTCAGTTTTTTTTATCCCTAAATGAAGGCCATCCCTAAATTTTTTGAACGCAAAACGAAGAGTAATAAAAAATAAAAGTTAAGACATTTTTTGTTACTACATACTGTTTTTTAACCATTTTTGCATTTCGTTTTATTAGTCATTTATTTAAAAAGCTTGTAATAAAATGAAACTGTTCGGGAAAATTAGTTTAGATTGTTTGCAGTATTGATATAGTGAACTCCCGGTTATAGTGAACCGAAATTTCAGTCCCTTGAAGGTTCACTATAGTGGGGGTTGATCGTATAAAAATGGGAACATTCATTCCCGATTCTGTTTTATGCTGTCATCTATATCTCAATTGAATGGATGGAATTGAATGAATTAATTTGTTCAATTGAATAAATTCAAATAATTGAATAAAGCCAAATCTTTTTTCTTAAGCTGCCAAATAATCCAGAAATGAACTCAAGAGCCAGTATTTAACAAAAGGTGCTCTTAAAACTACTCTATCACAGGAATGTTGCTTATTTGATCATTCATTAACGCATAAACCCTCGAATTCAAAACATTATAAAGAATTAAAATTACTCACCCTGAATGCTGTTAGTGTCGCCACAGATACTTGACCGTACATCCAGTCTGGTCGAGAAGTGTCAAACTTCTTGGTGGCCATTTTCCATATAAGAAGTCGTTGCTCCTTTTCTCCTTCAGGTGGTGCAAGTTCGACTCGCATGATACTTAAAGCTGTTGCTTCTCCACGGCCGAATGGAGCAAACCAGAAGCTCAAACAAAGAGCATCATTTTGACTTGCTGCGAAATCTGGGCTTCTTAATACTGGATTTTGGGCGGATGCTTGATTGAAGATGTCAAAAAATACGTATCCAGCTATAATTTTTTAAAAAAAAAGTGATGATTTTAGAGAAAAGTATTTTAAATATAAAAAAATGATTGTTTTAAAACATTTTTAATTAATTTAATGAAAAAAATATTTTTACTCGTTTTTGACGTTTTTAAAACCAAGCTTATTTTGCTTTCAAATTAACCATTTTTTCAAAATTCAACATTTTTTAATTTGTTTCATTAAATACAAAAAAATTTTATGATTAAAATTTAATTGTCATCTTTTAATTAACTGACGTGTTTGAACTGACTGTATGAAAATGAACTAGTACGTACAATACTACGTGGTGATGGACTTTGACCTAGATTCGGTACTTTTTGAGTGAAAGTGCTTTAAGCTCTGGCACTATTATAAAACCACTCTGTAAAATGAATTTTCTATTGTATATTCTGATCCCTGGATCTCTTTAGTTCAGATTGCTTATTTCCATTTCTTTCTAGCATATTTTTAGAGTGCTTTATTTAATTAAATTATTGTTTTATTACAATTGTTGAATCCCAATTTTATTATGCAATTAAAATTTAACTAGAAAAATAATTTCAAGAAGGTTATTTAGGAGCCTCGAAGGCTCAGGGGATAGAACGTTAGCCTTCCAATGAGCGAAACGGATTCGAATCCCAGTCGATACGAATTCCGCATCCGGCTTGCACCGACCACAGTGCTGACGTGAAATATCTTTAGTGGTAGACGGATCATGGGTTAGGGTCCCCTTGCCATCAGGCTAACCGTAGGAGGTTCTCGTGGTCTACCTCCCCATGCACCGCAAATGCGGGTTAGCACCATCAAGAAGTCCTCCACGAAGACAAATTTCTCCCAATACTTGATCCAGGAGTTTCCTTGTCTTCTGGATTGAGTTCAAAATTACAAAGCTCCGGGGTTGAACATTAGTAGTCGCAAAACCCATAAAATTGTGTCGGCTGTTCAACGACGGTTATGAATAAAAGAAAGAAGGTTATTTAAGCATATTTACTTGGAGCTCTAAAGGTATGGTCTTGTAGATTGGCTGGTCTGCTTATGATTGATGCCAAGCGCCAAGTGAGACCTTCTTGAGATTGCAAATCATGTCGATTGAACTTCGAAGTCGCTCGATGTGAACCAAGTTCTTGCAAAGGTGGAGGTGATTCCGTATTGTTCTTCCAGTCACACATATTTCTATCAAATGAGCATTCCCCTAATAGAAAAGTAAATTTAATGATTCACCCAGTGAATTAAATATTATACACGCAACACAATCTCACATAACTTGAAGAACTGAACATATAGGGAAGTTATTTTGTCGAGTTGCTGGCATTTAAATAAACTTATAAATTGCATTTACCTTAATTCCCCTCTGAAATTGATTATATATATACATTACAACTGTAAGTTTCCGATTGTTTAAGTAGGTATTTGGAAATATTTGTATGTCATGCACTTGATTTCTCGAATTACACATATAATGTTTGAAAGGGCAGGAGTAGGTTGAATATAAATGTCCTGGTATAGCTGTGACGTCAAGGATTTATAAAAACGCATTAAAGATTAATGAAATTTGGATTTTGAGTAATCATATAATAGCAGTCATGAGGAATATTGACAGAGAGGCAATAAGAAATATTTTGGACGAAAGTTATACATATAATCATAAAAGTTTGCTGCAAATTGGAACTAAAAAACTTATCAAACAAACAAAAAATGAAATCAGAAAAACATCCATGTCATAGAGCGAGTCATGGTAGATAGCTTTCTTCGAACAGATTCTCCTACATTATTGATCAGTTTTTGCCCTGTGTGAGTTATCAAAGTAAAAAAACTTATGGAAAGGAACATATTTTCAGGTTGTAGAAGAGTTCAAGGGGGAAAAACAGGACTTTCTGGAGAGAATGATGCTTGATGACCCGCAGCCTTATTTTTAGAAAATAGGAAATAAATATGTAACTGTGTATAGATAGGTCAGATGTGTTTTTTGAGCTTACACTATAACATATTTTTGGGACCAGGCTCCTTTTTTACACTATTCTACTTTGTATTTAAATAAAGATCTCTTTTTTATGTAAGAGGGTTGGAACTTTAATAGTAGCAGCTATTTATTTAAGGCTAATTCAAAAGATATATATGCTACCAAATTTTATTGTTCTTTAATGCAGTCCCCAGCTCGTGTACACTACCAGCTCGTTGCCAGTGATACCTTTGGCAGTGCCTATTCAGTTGATAATTGGAGTAGAACGGTCTTAAGACTATAGAGTCTGTAGAATAGTTCTGAGAAGAATGTTAGAAGTGGATCTTCATCGTAGAAATCAAGTCAAAATCACAAGAGCTTAAATCCGGGATGTATTGTTTATGATATAGCTTTTCCCTGACCCATCTATCAAACAGAACAGCCACAAGTTGCGATGTATACGCCCGAACTGCAAAATGACGATTGCTTATGCAGAAAGTGTCTCCTCCTCTTTATCAAAACCGGACTCAGTTTGTATTTAAAAAATAAATGAAAAACTATCAACTGTTCTTTAATGTTCTGCATTGTTCTTTAAAGACTGTTCTTTAATTTAGTCGCCAGCACGTGTACCACTCGTTGCCAGTGATACCTTTGGCAGTGTCTATTCAGTTGATAATTGGAGTAAAACAGTCTAAATTGCATTTGATTTGTTACAACACTGCATTACTACGCCGCAATACTTTTTCGAACCGCCATCTAGGGCGAAGAGTCTAAAGGAGGATAAAGTATGTATGTAATTGTAGTATAAACAAGATATGTGTAGTATAAGCAAGAATTTTCTGTTCCGTTGCATGACATAACGACAGCAGTCATGCCATCATTTAAGTTCTCATACTCCCATTTTAATTTGGTAGTAGAATTACATATTTACCACATAGCATTTTTCATAGAAAGTTAATAATAGTTTTCCTCACAGTAATTATGAGATAGTACATAATCTTTATGAAAAGAAACTTTATCTATCTCTATACTAAATGGCGGTTTTATTATGTATATATGTATAAAGTTTGTTTGTTGACTTATTCCTCTTGGTCAGCCGCAGGCTAGACCAAGTCAATGAGCTCGAAAGTCTTCAAGAAATCAAATACAAGTAAGAGACCAGAGTAGAGGTTTTTCTTTTCCAGACCAAGACAGTGTAAAATGCGATCGGGAGAAGCCTGTGCAGAGTTACACCTCATGCACGTTGAATAGGTCTTTCGCCCAAGCTCAAAAGAGAGACACCTGATGTGTCCACTTATGAGCCTACTTATAGTGGACTGTATGGCTCTATCAGCCCCTATGGTAAGTGCCCCACCAGGAGTCTGTCCATTATACCAAGAGTGGGCCGGAGGGATGCTCCATAGTTGTTGGTTAGTGGTTCTGATCTTGGAGCAAATCTCAGGGAAGGTCAAAGGTTGACTTGAAATTGTGCTATCAGAAGCTCCCTGCTTGGCCAAAAGATCAGCATTTTCATTACCAAAGAGGCCTATGTGAGAGGGAATCCATTGAATGAAGATTTTACGCCGATGAGAGAGTTGTTTAATTTTATTAAGTATAGAGACATATGTCTTGTCGCCAGCCTTATTCCAGTTACTTAAGTGCTGTATGGCACTACGACTATCGGATAAGATACAGATATTAGCGAATGATGTTATAGACCCAATAGCGTTGAGTGTCTCTTCGATGGCAATTAGCTCAGATCTAAAAACAGAGCAGAAGTCTGGATTCTTAATCGTAAGTTTTCTAGAAAAGTTAGGAGCCTTAATGAAAATTCCGCTACCACAAGAATCGCTGTCGTCTTTGCTGCCATCAGTATAGATGAGAATATCTGTGGCTGGTATTTGGTTAATTATTTCAAGAGCAAGTTGGCGTAAGTAATCAGGCAAATCTTCCTTTTTGTTAGTATGAGCTCCAAGATCAGGCTGGAAATGTACCCCAGGAAAGCCCTCCATGGGATAAAAGATTTTTCTCACGGAGTGACTCTCAACATTCATATTTAGTAAATCCATCAGGTGAAAACGAGAAAAAGGGCTGTCTCTTTTCAATCTTTGTTTGTTTGTCCAATTACGGAAATAATTTGCAGTGCGGTTAAAAACACCAAAACTGTAAAGTTTGTTAAAATACCTTGCCAGTAACTCATTCCTTCTTAGCTTTAAAGGCTGGATATCGCATTCATATAAAACCAAGTCTGTGGGGGCAACTATGCCTCATGCCAGTAATAATGCGAGCATCACTAGATTGCACTCTCTCAAGTTTTGCTAAGTTAGTGGCTGACGCACAGAAGTAAATCTGATAGCCATATTCCAGAATAGGTCTTATCAAGGAGGTATAAGTTGATCTAAGGATATAGGCATTTGCACCCCAATCCCTTCCAGCTATATATTTCAAAAGGTCTAGTCTCTTTCTGGATTTATTAACCACATGATCTATATGTCTATTTCTCAGGATCTCTGGATCTAAAGAGAGTCCCAGATATTTTGGGTGTTTTTCATGGAGCAGTGATTGGCCATTCATAGTGATGTTTGGCTGATAGTTATATAGACGCCGGTTAGTCGTGAAGAAGCTTGTAATTGATTTAGACAAATTAAAACTCAGTTTATGATTCTCAGCAAAACTCTGGACTTCAGAGAGGGTGTCATTAACATCAGATTCCAATTGGTCAACATCGGAGTCGGACTTCCAGAGAATAATGTCATCGGCATAAAGACCAACCTCGCACCTCCTGGACACAACCTCCTCGATGCCGGCGATAAGCAAGGCAAAGAGAAGAGGGCTCAACACTGAGCCTTGAGGGACTCCCTGACTCAACCTTAAAGATCCAGAAATAGAATCGCTAAATTTCACTCTGATCTCTCGATCCCTCATGAAGTCATGATTCCAGGAAATAATGCCAAAAGTGTTGAAGAGCTTAATTATTCAACCATTTCTCCAAACTCTGTCAAAAGCCATTGTCAGGTCCAGAAAAACAGCAATGGTATGATGTGAAGGTTTAAGATTCTGAGAGTCACGAACTCTCTGTCCAAAGTATAAGATTTGATCCACAGTGGAGTGTCCCCCTTTAAAACCATATTGTTCAGCTGGGAACAAGTTATTAGAATCGAGATAAAAAGTAAGTCTCTCCAAAATAAGTTTTTCCATAAGTTTGCAAGAAAAATTTGTCAAAGCGATGGGTCTGTAACTTTCTGCAGAACTGGTTTTCTTGTTTGGTTTCCTGATAGGTATAATCAGGGCTTTTTTCCAATCGCGAGGAAGTCTTCCAAGTTTCCAAGACAGGTTGAATATCTCTAGCAGGCTCTGCTTACCCCTATTGCTATGTCTGGAGATCATCAGGCCATGGATGTTATCTGGACCGGGAGATTTATTTGGATCTACAGTGCCCAAAGCATAATCAAGTTCTTTCATTGTAAAATCGTCACTAAAAATGGGGTTGCCTCTTTCAGAGCTGCGGCATCCGTGCACAATTTTCTTTGCACAAATTTCTTTATCTTTATCCATTGGTGTAAAATTTAGTTTACTTATCTTCTGATAGTGAGAACCCAGATAATTGGCTGCAGCTTTGTTGTCCGATATGGCCAGTCCATTTTCGCCTAAAATGACATTGCAGTCCTCCTGTTGTGGCTGCGTAGTGCTTAAGGATTTTATAAGTTTCCAAAGTTTGGTATTTGGGGTGTGAGCGTCTAAAGTTTTGCATAGTTCTTCATGTATAAAGTAATTTACAGTAATACAATTTGACCCATTTTGAAATTAACAATTTTGTTACATACATGGTCATAATAAATACACAGATGAATTTAGAGCCCTCTGTAAAATTCTCTCTCATATGCAAAAATATAAAACCACACAAACAAAATATAAATGTTAAAAAAATTGTTTTAAATTGTTTTACGTTATGCAGGAAAATATTTAAAATTAAAATATGTTTAATTAGTTTTTAACTCAATGATTGTCTTTAATCGAATACTGGCATTAATTTTATTTCAAATTGAAGCAGCCAAAATTTATTTAAGTACTTAACCAGGGTTTACATAAAATTGTAAAAAAAGAGAAAAAGAAAAATATCAAGCAATTTTTCAAAAAATGTTTTAAAAAAATTATGCTTACCTATCACAGCAGTTGCTTTCAAAGGATGCGCTGAAATGGAAGAAAATAACCATATGTCAAGTTTTAGTTAAACTTCTCAAATGAAGAAATTTTTATAAAGAATTTTTTAACAAAATGAGGCTTTACATGAGCAATCTCCATCAAAAAAGCTGATATCATCGATGGCAATCACACCAACTCTTCCGTCACCCCATATTCCTTCAATAATTATCTAAATTTGATGAAAACAGGAAAATAAGTCATTTTACTAATTACTAATTCGAATATTTTTAATACTTTGTTGCATATCTAAGGGTCTTTATATTGTAGTATATATTTTCATCGAATATATAATCAATTTATCGATTGATGGGTTTAAAATACAAGTGAACTTATACACAGAATTAAATTAACCTGCTATACTTAAAAAAGAAAAGTACAAATTATAGTATAAGTACTATCTATCTCGTTTTGAAATACATTGTGGATTAAAAATTCAGAAAAAATGCTTGGAATGAAAAGCAAGCAAACTAAGAATGATTTAAACTATACCATTAATAAATAATTTAACAAATGTGTATTTTTCAGACTGCCTCTACAACTAATTTAAAGATTTTAGATAGAGTCCAACTCAGTGCAGTAAGAATTGTCACAGAGTTGAGGAACAGCTACCCAAGTGAAATGGTTCTTTAAGGGGTTGACATTTTACCTTTGACTATGAGATTTAAGATAAACTCTTTTCGATACTTTAATAAATTGATTAGCCTTGGTGATCTTAATAGTACTTTCTAACTATGTTTTATATTGGACAAGCAACCAGCGTTCAAAGAGAAACACACCACTTGAGTATGTGGTTTTATGAATTTTAAAATTGTTCCAATGGTGACTTTTAGTTGTTTGCCTCTTACGGTATCATTTGAGAATATCAGTTTCAATGAGGATTTGAAATCCCGTGCTAGCAAACAGGAGGATCATCCTGAACTTCTAAAACAGTTGGTCTTAGAGGTCATTAATAATATCCATTCTGAGGCCTTGGCTATCTACACGGATGGCAGCAAATTTGAAGACGGAAGAGCTGGGAGTGGTGTTTTCACCAGCAACACCGAAGAGGAAACTAAATTTAGTATCCGTAACCCTGACTTTTGCTCAGTTTTTAGGTCAGAAATTATTGCTATTGGGAGGGCTCTTGAGTTTGCCCTTATTACTGATTATAGTTGTATTTAGATTTTGACTGACAATAAAAGTGCCATCCAATACCAAATAAATTGACTGAAAATATATGATAAACCTGATCAGGATTTTCTTGTACCTCTCTCTGAGCTGGGCCGGAGGAAATCAGTATACCTTCAGTGGCACGTTGGGGTGTAAGGTAATGAGATTGCAGATACTCTTGCCAGAAATGGGTGTAATTTTCCGATTGCCAACTTTGTTCAGCTAATTCTTTCGGAAATCCACTTGCTCCACAAAAGTAATTTACTTTCAAGTTGGCGCCTTCCACCAGTTTATAACTGGTACGCTGCAATTAGTCCGGGCGTGTCTCTGTTATGCAGCTGCCTCTACAACTCTCAGAAGTGGTCACTTGAAATGCATAAAATTTCAGAATGCGAAAACGATTTTTTCTCCTGTTCCTTTCCCGCTAGTCCTGCTCACCTTCTTAATTTTTTAGGAGCCTCCTAGAGGCAGCTGATGGTTTAGTAGGAGATTTTCGATGTTCCCAGGCGACGGGGTCTCTTGGACCTTGTGTGGGCTTTCCTACACCAGGGGGATGCGTAACAACAACACAAATGTGTTTTTTGGCTGAATCATTCATTATCTCTAATGTAATTTATTTTATTTGGTGACGAAAATTGAATTTTATTAAATTTTGCCAGCCCATTTTCATATTTCAAGAGCTTTTCTATTCATTTAGAACTTCACTGAATTGACGAAGCACCAGACCTTTTTATCTGCCTTGGTTCGACACCAGGACATCAAAAAAGGATGTTGGATTGAAACTATTTTATGTTACAAATAAATTATGTATAGATAAATTACCTATAGATAAATTATATATAAATAATGTATAAATAAATTCTATGTAAAGTTAAAACGTCAATAAAGCAAGGTACCGATGGTCAAAACCTGAATAATCGAATCAGTTGCGAAATCGATTAAAATTTCTTTCACACATTACGAGTGATACTAANTAAATAAATTATGTATAAATAAATTATATGTAAAGTTAAAACGTCAATAAAGCAAGGTACCGATGGTCAAAACCTGAATAATCGAATCAGTTGCGAAATCGATTAAAATTTCTTTCACACATTACGAGTGATACTAATAAATAACAAATAACGTTAGAAAGTTATTTGTTATAAAATACTTTAGATGCAATAATAAGGACTAAGATTTAATGCGACTAAGATTTAATAAAGTTATATTGTTTTTATTAGTTTTGAAACTTTAAAGAGCTTATACGATTCTTAAATAATGAGCTTAAATGCAAAATTTAAATTAATTATAGTCATAGACCGAAGTCATCACTTTGTTCACTCTACAACTGAGCAAAGCGAATAAATACACAAAGTTGACAGTTTAAGATACTCTGAGATCCATTTATTTCCAAGAAGGATGATGCTCTGTCTCATACAAGTAATGTGACAAAAAGTGATTTTCCAACAACATGAAATCTCCGAAATGCTATTAAAATAGCATTTTTCAGCATGAACGCCACCAAGCCAAGCTCGCCTACCATTGGCCTTTTGAGAATTAAGTCAGGAAGGTCGGCCTTTCGTTTGACAAGAGAGCATCGCAAGGGTGAAAGTACGTCTTAACTCAGAACCCCACCGAAAGATAGCAATACCACTCATTCGTAAGGCCATTTTCTCAATTTAGACACATATCTGAAGGGGAAGAAAATTTCTCCACATACCTGTACGGCTTAGTGACCAACCATTGGATTTTACGAGCACGTATATCGCATATAATTAGAGGAGTTGAGGATCAAACCCCGGCCCCACACGTCGGAGTCCGATTCTCTCTAACCACGGGCTGCACTCACGGAAATGCTCACGATTTCGGCACAGCTTGGCATTCTTGGCGAAAACTTTTAAGTCAAACCTGCTCTGTCGCCAAATTGTTTGCTTTTGCGTAGCATTTGTAAACAAGGGATAGAATTGTTTTCACTAATTTGTTGCAATTGTTTTCATTGTTTTGTGTTTTCATAAGATCATGTAACACAAATATTAAAACGCAAAATTCTCTTTGCAATACTTAGTGATAATTTTAATTAAATCTTTCAAATTTAGTTTTAATCTGAACTTCTAAACTGGAATTTAATTTTAAAATTTTATGTCTGTGAAGAGCATTGACCTGAGGTCGTATTCTGATGCATTGATTGTATTGATTTGTTTGGAGTTTTCTCAGAAGTGTTTTTTATTTTCAATTTCTTAGTAAAAATAAATAAATAAATAAATGCAATGGAAACTAGTGTTATACTTGCGAACAACTTTTTTTTCGAGTTTAAGTGTTGTTAATTATGATGAAAGTTGACATTGTTGACAATGTAATTTTCTCGATAAATCAACTATAGATATTTTCTAAGATGCAAGCAATCATGATGGATAAAACAAATCAGTTAGGCTAAAAATAGCATAAATGCTAAAGAACAAATAAAAGCAAAAGTTCTCTTAGAGCCCTAAAATATAAAATATATTTTACTTTTATGTATACTAAAGTGCAGGTTGGTATAATCAAACTGAAAAAATAGAGAAACTCTTATGTCAAGGCACTGTAACTAATTTTATAATACATGCTTATTTAAGTTTTTAAAACTATATACAAAAGCATCTGAAATATATTTCATATTAACAAAATAGTTCACTGTTGCCTTCTAAGGATAAATTATTTTAAATGTATAATTTGCTTTAGTAGATCCATTTCCTAAAATTTTCCCCAATTAATCATTATTTGTCCAAAAATATAAATTTTTTCTATGAGGATTTTCTTATTATTTATTTTGAATCTACCATTCCTTTTCTTTTTCTTATATTATTATATAATATCTTATTTAGTAATGTTATAAGAAATGGCACTCTTTTCTTAGTCGTATAATTATAAAATAAAACTTGGTTCTTGTACTTTATCACTTTTGAAATAGCATTTGAATAAAATAATGTTAAAGTAAATTTGATCGGATTAAAATTAAATAAAACTTTTTTTTCTGAATTTTTATAACTTTTGAAACGGCAAAATATTGAAGTAGTTTCATTAAAATCTTCATCTTATTGAAAATGAATAAAATAATAAGGTTAAAGTAAAGTGCTGCATATGATAATGAAATATATATAAATAATTTTTTAAAACTTTTATAACTTTTGAAACTACAAACAAATGAAAAAAAATGGTAAGATTAAAGTAAAGCACTTTAAATGTATTAATTGCTTTCTCAGGTCTATTTTTTCAGACCTATCTTAATTTATTATTTGCGTAAAAGTATCGATTCCTTTGTGAATAATTTCTTATATATATTTCCACATTGAAAATTATCACCTTTTTCTGATTAAATGTTTAATTTGATGAAAAACGATTTAAGAAAATCTCCAGATCTGAAAAAGCAAACAAGTGAGGCAATTTTTTTTTTAAATGCATGAAGTGCTTCCTTAACTCATCTCTCAAATCTATTATAGTTCATTATTAGCGTAACAATATGTATTTCATTGCGAAGAATTTTTATTATGCATGTGGAATAAAAGAATTAATTTTATTTCCTAATTTCGCATCGGAAATGCTGAATTTAGCGATAAAAGCAATAAGCAATTTTTGCAATGTATTGCAATAAAAAAAATACCTTATATAAAATTTCCTTATATATGTAACATAGTAAAGAATGGTAAACTGTCTTAGGAAATAGATTAAAAAAAAAAGTAGTTTTTACACTTTTTCAAGAACAATAATAATAAAAAAAAGAAGTTGAAAAATAAAATTTTTACGAGAATCTATTTATAAGTAAATTCTGAGACATAAACATTAAATTAAGTATGAATTTTTCATTCGAAACGAAAACTGCTTATAAAAAATATAAGAGCGGTGTGAAGATAGAAGTGAATAAGAAAGACATTTATAAATAGAATAGAACTATCATTTTCCTACTCAATCAACGAAATAGGGTTGCACGCTGTAGCAAGATGTGACGCATAGATCGGTCGAGTTACCATATTCTCAATTTTGCGGCTTTTTCTTGACCTCGCCAGTGGTGCCGAAATAGTGAGCATTTCCGTAAGTGCCCACAGGCTACCACGGCCCCACTCTAATTTGATTAATCTTAAAGCTAATGATGGTTACACTAAATGATTATTTTAATGGATATTAAAAAACATTTAAAAAATAATTTATATACATGTTTTTTTATTTCTTCTGAATACCTTTTAGTTTTAAAAAAAAACGGTTAAATTTGTTCACATTTTGAAACAGAATCAGTAACGCAATATATTTGTTGATACAACTGTTTTTTTTTTAAATGCTTTTCTGTTTTACAGATTATTTAATTGTACAAAAAAATGTATGCCAAACATTTAGATTGATAAAATTATAAAGCATGTACGAGGGAAGAACTATTTTACGTACTTGATATGGACTACTGGGTGCAGCTCTTTCAGAACCCATGACAACTGGTGTTCTTGATGTTTGCCATCTTTGACCTTGATGATTGTGCAATCTCCAAAGAGTGGTTACTTTACCACCCGCTTCACCTGCTGCTGATCTAACATGAATTCTTAAACTTCCTAAACTTGGCCCTGCTGGATCAATTGATCTTTCATACATGAAATAATAGAATGATAAACATCGAGTTCGTCCAGTTGCAGAAAAAAGAGGGCTAATTAACCAAGCCCTTGTTCCCCCTCTTTGAGGTGCATGTGGATTACTTAGAAGATTCATGTAATAGCCTAAAAATATTTTCTTAAATATCAATATTAAAGACATTTAAATTATTATTTGGTGTTAATTGTGTCATTACATTTCAAAATATTATACAGATTCATAAGCGAAGTTGATAATTGAGTACAAGTTATTTAAATATCACGAAAGATTATTATATTTTTTTCTAAATTTACAAATCATCATTATGAAGTTAATTAAGCACTACTTAGAAATACTTAGTGCTAATACTATTATTTGGTGTTAATTGTGTCATTACATTTCAAAATATTATACAGATTCTTAAGCGAGGTTAACAATTGAGTACAAGTTACCTAGATAGAGAATATCACGAAAGATAAGTATATTTTCTAAATTTTTAAATCTTCATTATGAAGTTGAATAAGCACTACTTAGAAATACTTGTTTAAAAGTTCTTAGTAAAAATTTAACAATGGTTTACTTATTCTTCAAATTACAAATGAAATATAATTTCTTTGTGCTTTATGAAAGCTCTTAGATCTTACTTGATGCTTGCTACTTCACACTTATACATCTTAAATTACAATGATTGAATGTAGATAGAGATTTTGAGAAAACATAGCGATGACTTTAATGCATTACAATTAAAAAAATGATAATATTATTACAAGATAAACATCTAGAAGTAACAGGGAATGGAAATAGTACCTGAAAGTGTACTAAGAGTATTTCCTTATATTGTGAAGGGGTAACTGGAACCAATTATCGTTGGGTTGTTCTTAATTAAATGATTGTAACCTTTTAAAAGTTTCGTAACAGAAAATTCCTTCCACGAAAAGCAATCTGATAAACATATCTATTATAGTCCATTCCACCTTAAGTTGGCACTGGAGAGAAAGATAGGTAGACCGGATTACATGGAAACTGGGTTACTCAGTACGGGGATGAGGTAGCAACAAAGGGAGAGAAAGTGGCCAGTATTGGCGTTTAAGAAAGCAAAACGCCGATTTTTTTTTTAAAACCAAGAATCGTACTAAAATTTTGTACAGAATACGGAAAAGAGTACGATTTTTTAGAGCATTTCTCATAATCATTATTTTAAGATACTAGTTGTAAGCTGATTTCTTAATTAGTATTTAAAAAGCAGATTTTCTTATTATGATTTTTTAACTAAACGAAACTAATTTTAAACAGAAAAAAATATATATATTTAAAAATATTCTTTTTTGCTGAAATCTAAGTAAATAAAAAAATCAATGCATAGATGCGCAAAAATACTTTGTTTTAAATATTTATTTTTATATTCTTATTCTTATTTTTTGTAGATTAATGTACATTAATTTATCCCACATTGGTGATTTGTTGGGGAAGGAAAAGTCAGCATAGGCTGGAAATTATTGATCATGAAAAAGATCATACTTATGTTTTATAATACTTACTGTTTTTTTTTCTTATTATAATTTTTTAATTAAACGAAACTAATTTTAAACAAAAAAAAATATATTTAAAAAGATTCTTTTTTGCTGAAATCTAAGTAAAAAAAAAACGAAATGCATAGATGCGCATAAATACTTTGTTTTAAATATTTATTTTTATATGCTTATTTTTTGTAGATTAATGTACATTAATTTATCCCTCATTGGTGTTTTGTTGGGGAAGAAAAAGTCAACATAGGCAGGAAATCATTGATCATGAAAAATATCATACCTATGTTTTTTTAATATTTACTGTTCTTTTTTTTATAAATAAAAAATTTTAAAAAAAATTTCAGAAAAGTTTTTTTTTTTACTATAAAATTTTTTTCTGAAATATATTTGCTTCTAAGAGACAAAAGAACTTACCTGAAAAAAATAATTAGTATTATCCATATGGGGGGCGTACTGTTTCCCCCCCCCCATGTTTTCAGCTGCCATATCCCACCCTCTTAGACTCAACAGGAACTCTTTGAATAACATGATAACCACCTATCCTGGTGGTTATCATGTTATTCATTTAATATTTTAACAGTTGACAGTTCCTTCTGCAAACTCTTTGTGGGGTAGCCCTGAATTGAATTCAATCCACAATTTCTCATCAGGCGAAATTCTACTTGGATGGGTAGGCGCATTTCTTCAAAAGAAAATACATATTTTGAAATATCAGAACTTTCCTTTACTTTTCAGGACCTTTGCAGGTGAAAGGAGGCTTAAGAGAAAAATCCGTATAATTTGTTATTTAAGTACAGTAGAATTAGTTAGTCTCGAAATATTTTGTCAGATACTGAAATATCTTAATATTTTCTACATAAGAGAAAGGATTTCTCAGCTTTTTGGGCTTTGTATTTCAAAAATAATTATTAAAATATTGATTGGTTTAAATTAACCTTTCGATGTTTAAAAAAAATTAATGATTCAAATTTTGCGTCTTTTTTGAAATTATTTCAATTCCTATACATTTTATTAGTTATAATTAATGAATTAACACTTCTATTATGGAAATTGTATTTCAGATAATATTTAAAAGACCCTTTAATTGAAAAAACTAAAAATCTTAAATTTTTACATTATTTAAGTTCCTATAAAAAGCGAATTGTACTTCAGAACTAAACATGGCGCAAAAGACGCAAAATTTGAATCTTTACAGAGATCGAATAAAGCGAAAAAAAAAATTTTCTTTTGTCGTAAAAAAATAATAATAAAATCACATGTTGAATTAACTACACAGCAAATATGCTCAACTGTCATCAGTTTAATAATATTCACCTGTCTATTGGGGTGTTTTTTTTTTTTTTATTTATTCTGAGGGGAAAAATTTTTTCATTAAATATTGTACAGATGAGGTTAATATTTAGAAAATTAAATAATCAAATACAAAAAAAAAACGAAATAAGAACTGCACAAGAGATAGGACACTTAAGCAAAGCCAAGGCGAATGGAAAAGCTGACTGACCAGTGTAGAAACATAGCCAATGAGCCAATTCCTTGTCCTTGAAAACTAATTCAGCGCCAAACTAAAACACCTTCTTCTTTGCACATTTGCTTTACTGAGAAGGTATTTATAAGCTAAATACATTTGAACATGAAAAACTTCTAATGAATGTTTCATGATATACTTTTCTTACTATGCAACATTTATTTATATTTGTGCGCACATTTAAACTGCAATTAATTCCAAAATAGCGAAGAACTACTTTTCAAAGGCGGAGTATTACATTTCCTACCTTTCTCTCCAGTGCCAACTTAAGGTGGAATGGACTATAAATAAATAACAGCATAATATTGCAAACGTTGAAGCACTTTTGGCATTTTCAGAAATGTAATTTTATTTAATAACCGTCGTTGAATAGCTAACCCAATTTTTTGAGTTTACGACTACTAGCGCTCAACTCCGTTGCCTTGTAATTTTGAATCCAATCCAGAAGGCAAGGGAACTCCTGGATCAAGTATTGAGAGAATTTTGCCTTCGTGGAGGACTTTTTTGATGGAACTAACCCGCTTTTGCGTTACATGGAGATGAAAATCACAAAATACTCCCACTGTTAGCCTGACGGCAAGAGGATTCTAATCCATAATCCGTCTACCAATGACGATATTTTATGTCAACACTGTGGTCGGTGCAAGTTATGTGCGGAATTCGGATCGACCAGATATCGCTGAGATTCGAACCCGGTTTACCTCATTAGAAGGTGAACGCTCTATCCCTTGAGCAACCCAGGTTTTTGTTTTTATTATTAATATTATTAGTCAACTCAGTTTTTTAACCATGCAAAATACATTAAAATAACGTATTGTTTTTAAAATCTTTGTAATTAGTATGTCGCCTACATTACCACATCATATCATTCGTATAATTGCTTTGTATGTTGACTTGTTTATAAATATTTATAAACGTGGAAGACTTTTTTGATGGAACTAACCGCATTTGCGTGACATAGAGAGGAAAACTACGAAAACTTTCCACGGTTAGCCTGATTGCAAGCGGACTCTAACTCATGATCCATCTACCACTGAGGATATATTAAGTCGGCACTGAGGTCGTTGAGAGCCAGATACAGAATTCGTATCTACCAGCTATTGCTGAGATTTGAACCCAGTTCACCTCATTGGAAGCATAGAGTTGATATAGTAGGTAGAGGAACGCTCCAGAAACGTAATTAGAAGTTTTCAGTTGCAAAAGAGCTGGCATTTGTGATATATAGGAGTGTATGAAAACGTTTCTATATCATTTTGAAACGTTTTCGCCAAGCTATATATATATTTAAGTTTTTACTATCATTAGCCCTGCGGTAGTACTAATTCGTTTGAAAGGGGAAAAAAACAGATTTTTTTTTAAACATCAGATAAAATGTAATTAACTTTATTTGAAAATATTACATTAGCTCACAAGGAATATAGTAAAGTAACTTAAAAGAAATTTATCAATCGGCGCCGACTACCGTCTTACCTTCTTTTGTACCTTTCGTATGATCTGTAGATGGCCCTGATACACTATAGCTGTACTGCCGAGCCCAGTCGAAGTCATCGAGAGCATCAATTGGTAAAGCATTTGTCCAACCACACGCATCTTCTTCAAACGTACAATCGCCTAAGAGAAATTCAAACCACTAACAGTCAGCAACTATTTAAACTGATTAAAAAATTTCTTCAAAAGAAATTTCAAGTCAAAAGTACTTCTAAAGAAATCATTTTTTGCTAAAAATAAACCAAATTCTTTAAAAATAGATAATTGCAATATTTTTCATAAATTTAGATAATATTTTTTTTACACTTATTAAACAATATTTGTCCATTAACCTTTACAATAATTTTTGATAAATATTTACAATATTTTTGCCTAAATATTTCATTTTCATATTGATGGCAATAATTAGAAAATTTTAAGCAATTCAATAGTTGATAGAGACCCCACTAGACAGAATATTAGTAACAAAACTGCAAAAAAAATTATTTCGTTAAGATGAATAGGCTTTGTCAAGACATACTTAAATAACTTTTAAACTATGAAACAAGTATCTGTCCATTCTAAAACGACTACTCACAAGCATATGGAAATGCCTTTATCGGCATCTAGATTCTAAATTTTTCATTCTTCTTCTATTGGCATGACAGCCCTTTGTGAGTCAGAGCCTTCCCTAGAATCGCCCTCCATTCTGCTCTTTTGTTTGCGATTGTTCTCCAGTCAGTTGTTCTTAGGATTTTAAAATCCTCTTCCACACAGTCAAGTCATCTGATCTTAGGCCTACCACTAACTCTAGTTCCCATTGGTTTGTAATTGAAGATCCTAAATGTCAAGAAAGAAGGGTCTATTTGACAGAGCCGTGAGCTTTAAGCGACTTATTTTGATGCATTTGTGGATAACAGCTTCATTGAATGGCCTATATAGTTCAAAATTATGTGGATATTGTGCCTAGAGTGTTAACACCAGAATCACGAATCCCCCATTCCAGCGCCAAGTTGAAAAGAAGACAGGTAAGAACGTGGCCCTGTCTCACACCATTTACAATTTCAGAAAATTCTGTAAGATTGCCAAATAACTTTATACAGGAGAAAGTCTGAGTTAAAGTCGACTTAATAATCCGTACAAGTTTATCTGAAATGCCTAGCTCATAAAGAGCTCTGAGTTGTAAATCACGAATAACACTATCGTAGGCTGATTTAAAGTCAATAAAAAGATACGGTAATTCGATATTATACTCTCTGGATTTTTAGAGAATCTGACGCAAGTTGAATATCTGCTCACGTGTCGATTTACCCTTTCTAAACCCACATTGATACTCTCTTACTATGTCTTCAACCAGAGGGCTTAGTCTATTGAAGATGATAATAGAGAAGATTTTATAGATTTGTCATTAGAGTTCTTATTTTATGAACAGTACAAGATACGAGGACAATGTTTACAATAAAGATATAGAGTAATATCCATTTCATATAAAAAAATAACTAGTGGTCAGGTATATTGAGGATAAAATGTGCAAAACATGCAAATTTTTAGCGTTTTTTCAAAAGCCGCAATGTGAGAAAAAATTAAGAAAAATAAAGCGTTTTAAACAAGCGTTTCATACATTTGAAATAATAGTTAAGAGAGTTTTTTTTTAATTTTAAACTGATGATGTAATGGATCTTTTCTAGTAACTCGAACCACTTACGCAAGCGTGCATTTATGTATTAATGACGCACATTTTCAGAACATATATGGAGAAAAAAATTCTGATTAAATTACCGTATTGAATGGTAATGACATTTCTAGCAATAATAAAAAAAAACACAATTCTGGAAATTGAAACCAAAATATACGGGATTTAGGTGTCTTATAGGTCTAGACAAAAAGTTTCTCCCCCACCTGAATGATTGATGGAGTAGGCGGAGGTTATATGTTGAAAAAGCACACCTTCTCACGGAGATTATTACTCGCCAAATCTTTATGACGCCAAAGACGACAAAGGGTCTCAAATGGAAATCCGATCTACATTGCATTTGAGCGACATAGTTGATTAATTCTTCCTTTAGTGGGAGAGTGAAAATTGCAGAATTTTTAGGAGGCGCAAGGGATTTTTAAGGAGAAAAGCTTTCCTATTTCGGGATTTAAACCATTCATTTTGTAAATTTTCCGTTCAGATGGTAATGGTTCACCGGAAATTCTGGTTTTCAAAATCATAGTTCTCCTTTAAACACATTTCGCTAGAAATACAAAACTGAAAAGTAAATTAAATCGAATAGATAATTTTTAAGCTATGCTCTTAGGTATCGTGATTAAATTACCACATTCATCACATATTATAAAACAATATTTTATTGTTAATTTTACCAAAAACCTTACCAAAGCGCTATGGTAAAAATTACTGAGCTTTTTGGTTTCCCACAGAGCCAGAAACACGGTAAATTTTAACATATTCTGGAAGCTTTGACTATACTTTTCTTCTTAGAACAGATATTAAGCATTTATTGCATTATTACAACTTTATCAGTTAAAAATTTACACTGGTGTGCAAAACTTAAGCAACAAGTGCGTTTTCTGTCATAACTATACAAGAAATCATCCAATTGACATGAAATTTGAATATGATGTACATTATTTTGTACTTAAACGATGGTAAAAGAATAATAGCGCAGAAATGAATATAAAGCTTAAAGTAGGGTATGGAACAAAAAAAGGCTTTATTTGACATATAGTGGCGTTACACATGATTGCCTGAAGAAGCGTAAGTACAACTGGCAGATGTTCCCTAGTATGGGATATGCCCTCCCCTTACTGTAATTGTTGCTTGGCATCGTCTCTCCATGCTAAGCACCAGATTATCCAGGAGTTCTTGGGGTAAACGTCTCCATTCCTCCTTTAACGCATCTTTCAGCTGATGGGTGTTACCAGGAGGATACTGTCGTGTCGCAAGACGTCTCCCTAATGCATCCCACACATGCTCTATGGGATTTAGATCTGGAGAGTAAGCTGGCCAATCCATTCGTGTGATATCTTCACTTTCCAGTAGCTCTTGAACATTAGCAGTACGGTGTGGCCGGGCATTGTCATCCATAAAAATGAAGTCTGGTCCAATGGCCCCTCGGAACAGACGCACATGGGGTAGGATTACCTCATTGCAGTAGCGGTCTCCAGTTACAGAACCTCGGTCGAAGATCTGAAGCTCAGTCCGCCCGTTCAACATAATGCCACCCCAGACGACAACTCCAGGACCACCGTAACGATCTCTTTCCGCGATGTTATTGGGATGAAATCGAGCTCCAACCTCTCTCCAGATCAACTGACGTTGAGAATCGCTTGTAGCACTAAAACGACTCTCATCGGTGAAGAGAACGCGACTCCAGTGATGAGGTGTCCAGGTTTCGTGTTCTCTGCACCACTCTAAACGGTACCTCCCATGGCTAACTTTTAAAGGTATGCAGCGTTCAGGACGTCTAGAAAATAAGCCACCTTTTGTGGAGGCGTCTGGCCACTGTAAATCTTGATACTTCTCGTCCTGTGGCTGTGCATAGTTGCTGAGATATGGCTCTCGCTGACTGAAAACGGTTTCTTTTCGCATGGAGGACAATGTAACGGTCATCTCTTGGTGTTGTTTTCCTTGGACGGCCACCACCAACCTTCCGAACAGCTGTACCAATAGCGGATGTCTTTAACTACCGTGCTCTTCATCCTTTTATCACAGCTTTGACCTGCGCGCGTCGACCCACAAGATTTACGTACACTTACATCACCTACGACGTTTTATTTCTAAAATTTGCATACAAATAATCTTTCTACTGAATTACGTGCATATTATACTGCAATTTCATGGCTATCTTATACTTTGTTGGGGAGCTGTGGCCGAAAAACCACTTGCTGCTTAAGTTTTGCACACCAGTATATTTGAGTGAGTCATAAATTTCATAACAGTTCAAAATAATTTCAAAAGTTATTCATAAATGATCTAATTTGCAAAAAAAAAAAAGAATGAGAATTTGTATATTTACCAGAATTTTTAGCAGCCGTTTGAGGTGTGACTGAAAAAAAAAGTTCAAAAAATTACAAAAAGTAAAAAAGGCTAAATAAAACTTCACAATGTTTGAACATTGAAAATTTTATGACGTTAATTTTTAATTTTTAGAAAAAAGATGATTCCATATAAAGAATATTTTCTTAAAAAAAGGTGTGTTCTAATATTCACAAATAAGGGCAAAATATTTAGAAGTAAATATTTAGACGCATATTTATTATTTGCTAAGGTAAGGCAGAGATGTAAAATCAATGTGTATTTTGATGAATTTCGATATTATAATTTTCTTTTGAACTTCGTTGCACTGAATATTACTGAAAATTTTAAAAAGAAAAGATACACACACATACAGACATTCATTCATACAGACACACATTCCCTTTAGATCAAAGGGAAAAATCATTTTTTAAACAGTAATTCCCATTTTAATTATTGAATTTTAAATTAATTCCAAATGGTCTGCGTAACTAACGAGATGAATTAATAGTTAATGCTTAGTTTACGCATAATCTTTATAAAAATTATCACGAAATAGTATGGTAAAAGGGGTACTAAAAGTCTGTAAGGGACAATTGGGTTAATATGAGACTATCTTCTAAAATTTCTAAACCTATACATAAAAACACAAGAAAGAATTATAAAATAAAATTAAATAGAAATTTTTTTAATGGAAAAACGTAAAGGTTCTCTTCAGGACGCACTCCTTTACAATTGTAAAAATACGACATTTCAAAATAAAGAATAATTATCCTAAGATAAAAATTACTCTTTATAATGCGCTTATATCACTCCGACCTCTGTACTTACTCTGATTATATGTTATTAAACTCCGACCTCTGAACTTGATAACATATAATGAGTTTTTTGGAAGCAACTTTTCTAACAAGAATTTTCTTGAGTTCATAAATAAATAAGTATGAAATCATAAATAAATAAGTATGAAATAATTGAAGTTCTATTGTGGAAAAAAATCCTCAAGAAAATGCTTACTTGTGCAAGTTCCTGGTATAAATGATACACTATCGATCGCAATGTTCCCAAGAGAATTAGTCCCCACAACTCCTTCAAAAACAAGCTGAAAATGAGCAATAACATTAATTTATACAATTAAAAAAAGCTAATAATCCAGAAAATCCTTTCAGTGGTATAGCTTTAAAGTTGAGTCTCTAAAACCTTTAATTTGCATTGTTAATCAGTAATTAAATTTGTATTGATAATAAATTGTATTTAAATAAATAAATAAAAAACGAATTTTATTAAAAAAAATAAAGATTTAAGTCTTATTATTTTTTAATAAAGAAAAGGGTAATACTTCGAGCTAAGCACAAAGCATTACCTACGCAAAAAACAACACAAATAAAAAAACTTAAATTTACGCATTATAGTTTCAGTAAAGAACCTTCTTCAGTGTCTAAACGCCAAATAAATGAACGATTTTCTAACATTTATTTACTCATAAAAATAAAATTTCGTGATTAATGCAGTTTCTTTTTTTTTTTTTTTTTTTTTTTTTTTTTTTTAAATATTGACACGAAACACGTTGACATGGCCGAACGGCTTAAGGCACTTACTTAGCAAGTCGGAGGTCTTGAGTTCGACCTTTCAAGTTCTCCCGATTTCGACCGAAACTTCAGATGCATTTAAATATGAATATAAGTAATTTTAGTTATTATTTACGGAGTGTTCTAAAAGTTTCTAGAACATTCTCTTACTCCATTTCCGTTTCCTTATTACACTGTATATAAGTTCATGCTTTTCAAGTGGAAAAGGTAGTTACCATGTTTTTTGCATCCTAGATGTTGGTTAATAAATCTGCTTTACTTGCCAATGTAAATGTTATTCTTTTTACACGACAATTTACAGTAAAATCAGTAGAAATTCACAAATAAAATAATTAAATCTATACTTAATATTTAATTACAATCCTTAAAAATTCAAAAGAAATATGTATAAAATATAAAAAAGCAATGAACTTTGAAAATCAACAAAGATATTTTTCTGAATTTCATACTTATTATGCCATGCTTTTTTGTCATATAAAATTCAATAAATCCATAAAACAGTTTTTTGTAGTTAAAATCTTGAAACAATTTTGAATAGGGTTCTGAAACTAAGCCCATTGTGTAATTCCATCTTTAATTATATTATTATCATTTCGTAGTTATATCATTTTTACTCTGTTCTTTTAAGACTATATCTGCTTATTAAAACTGCTTGAATTTATCTTGTTTCTATAAGATTGAAAAGTCTACTAAGACTATTTTTTATTTTTAAAAATGAGTAAAAAAATCTCCAGACTCTTCCATTCATTTAATGTTTAGACACTGAGGAAGTTTCTTGTTTATAGAACTGAAACTATAGTATGTCAATTTATGTGTTTTCATTTGTGCTTTATTCACGTTGGTTTTTAGTGTAGTCTACTGATCCATTTTTGTTCTAATATGCCGTATTCAAACTACTAGCATGGTAATTTTCTCTCTCTTCTTTTTTAACCGAAGACATATCTAGTTTAGTGGAACTTGTTGAACTATGGTTTGAAAGCAATGGTGCAGGCTCTCACAGAAAAAAAATTTTTTTTACTAATTTACATATTCAGCGAGCTAGAAAAAAAATTAACTGAATAACTTTTAACTTAATGATCGGAATATCAGATTCAATCTTAATGAATTCAATTTAGAGTAGATATTATTTAAGTTCATTATTTATGTATTAAGTTACGATAGATATAAAAAAAATACTTTTCTGAATAACTATTATGGCCCTCGAAAAATGGGTAGCCAAGATAAAGAAAATATGGCACCCAATAAAATTAGTCAGAAGAGCTGTCTAACTTTAATTTTGCTTCTTTTCATTTTAATTTTTACTCATTTCTAAATCAGTGGAATAAAATGTGCAAATGAAAAACTTCGCATACAATTCTTAATATTTTTTTAAATTTGAAATGCACGCAAAATTGTTACATGCAAAATTTACACTCATAATTACATGCAAAAACATTTTCATTACTTATTTATTATTTAAATTTCTAATGATTTAAAAAACTTTGAACTACACTGTATATTTTTTACACCATTAAATACACAAACGTTTAACCAATTTCTTTCAAATATGGGATAATGTCATGTAAAATTACAGTGTTACAGGATTTAAATTTTTTTTACTAAACATAATTATAACTAATGGTAAAATATTTATGACGTTAAAAGTTTAAAATTTAAAATGATGGATATTTTTTATGGGACAGTGGTGACCTTTCGAGTTAAAAGTTTTATATTTAAATTAATTTTAATTTTAGCTTAGATTTTAAAGTCTTACTGATGATTAAAAAAGATATGTTAAGAATTCGATCGAAACTCATTTAAACTACTCGTGATATCATACCTGATAGGAAGTGGCTGATGAAACAGAAACTTGTGCTCTGTACCATTTGTTTCCAGATTCTCCACTTATTTCCCAAAGTACTCTGTCAGGAGCTTCATCCCCTGGAACACGCTTCAGTACCCTCAAACTCCCAACTCCGTTCCCAAACATATGGGTAGCAAATTTCATGCAAACTGGATTATTGTCACCTAACCCATAAATTACAGATAAGTATGGTTTGAAACCAATGGTTTAAACAGAATTTGTAAATAGTATAAGCGTTTCAAGGTTGAGTAATCTCCCCACACTTTTCCCCTTTCCATTACCATGGTCGTGGCAAATCTTTTTCTTCCCCACAGCAGTACGTTTAAGTAAGGAGTTGAATTATACTTGAATTGGGAAAAAGCAAGATTTGCCGAAAATATAGTTACGGAGAAGGGAAAGTATAAAGAGTGGAGAAATCGTGCAACTTTGAAACGCTTATGTATAAAAAGTATAGTTCTCTAATGAATTTATTTTCTTAATGCATCAAGAAAACTGTAAATAAGTTTGAAAAAATTGGCAATTCAAGTATTATACTATTTGTAATATACATTAGGTATGAGGTGTTAAGGTTTATTGTTATTATGTTTGTTGGGTAAATACCATAAATGTATCTCATAACTAGTATTGTCTTTCAATAGTGTTTATTGCTAATAGGCAGCAAAATTTTTTTTAAAAATTCAATTGGAATTTCTCTACAGATTTTTGCGTACATGTGCAATTTAAAATCTTAAATGGAGCGGATGGCATGAAACCGCAGCCCCAAGCATTTTAAAATATTGAATTTCATCAGTGCAAATATGCTGAATATCTTGAATATTTTTTCATTATAGGACAATCAAATTTTTTTAAAGAAAAGTTTATATTTTATATAAATGTGTCATTTTAAAATAAAACCATAGTATTACCAGTAGCCAAGAAATTAGGACTTAATAGTCTCGCCCGATCTCCTGGTCGCCTCGGGAAAGAAGCGTCTATGTAAGAGTAGCCACCTAAAAAGATTTGCAACGAAGCACATCTTTTAATATGTTATTGAAGTTGGAAAAAAGAAGAGAGATGAAAGTTACTCTTGGTTTGATGAAAAATCTGTTTTTAATACCTGTCTGTTCATCTCTGTTATAGCTGCTAAAGTCTCTAGATGGACCCGTTAAAAAACTTTTACTTGATCTACCTAATTCCCAATCAAAATCATCTTCCACATCATTCGTCCAACCACAGAATCCACCTTCAAAGGTACAGTGACCTGTCAGTGGACAATTCTTAAATTTAGAATCACGCATTCATCATTAGTTAAGGTATACCATTAGTTAGTCAAGATTAGTTAAAGTATGGCTTATGTCAATAATGCTAAAACTGACATTTTTTTCGAAATATCTTTTCCAGGAAACTACTTGTGATATCGCTTCGAAATTTTTGGTGGATGTTTGAGATTATATCAGTTGTATGCTGTGATACTGTTTTAGCGTTAAAGAGATTACTTTTTGACATATGAAAGTGTTTTGGTCAAAAATGATGAAACTTTTAAAAAAATTAAAAGTTCTCAGCTCATAATTTGTAAAAAAATCTGCCAAAGATATGCATTAGCACTTATCACAGTGCAAACATGTATATGCAATATTCTGTGAAAAAAAACTGAAACATTATCTTATTTAGATGCTGATGAAAGGTACATTAAAAAAGATCAGCTTTAGCATTATTGGTATATGCCCTACCGACCCTTTTTAAAATCACATAAAAGAAATTTTTATGCTCTATGATCTCGTTTCAATTTGTTTGAATTATTGACATACTTCCATGACACCTGTTATTTACATGTTTTCGGCTCATAATTTTTATTATATTAATATTTGAATTTATTTTATACAATAAATATAAAATAAAGAAATACCTCGATTATTGCAAAATAAAGAAATAGGACTCACCAAAGCAATTGTCCAAGTCCGGGCTTCCCATTTTCTGAAACACCATATCATCTAATGCTATATACCCTCTAAAAGGTCTTGCAGGATCATTGGTTGCTTTAGTAACGGCTTCAAAAACTATCTTAAAAACAAATTTATGTCAGTAAAAGAAAGTTCGTGTATTTTTCTAGACATTAGAATAACTGTGGAGGAAAAACTAAAAGTGGAGGAAAAAACGTTTTTTTGTGAAAGAGAAATATAATAATTAAAATGAAAATTTTAAAAATTAATTAGAATTATGCAATGAATTTCTTGCACTGAGAAAAAAAAAGTAGGATCAAAACTACCAGAATATGGTAAAAAGTACCGTGTTTCTGTCTCTATGGGAACACCAAAAAACTCGGTAATTTTTACCGAAGTGCTTTGAAGATTTGATTATTGATCAAAACATCAACGATTAATTTTGGTAAAATTAACACTAAAGATGTTTTATAATATGTGAAAATAGAAACGTTAGAAAATGCCTCTGATTTTTTTAATTTTTAAAACTAAGGGTTTTTTTGAATTTCCCAAAATAATAACGCAGTTGCATCACGTGTATGATGAAGCTAAAATTACACAAATGTATTTTTTGATGTTAATAGGTTAATTCAGCTAATCGAAAGAAATAATATAATCATCACAATTTTTCCGAAACTGTAAACTAGGATAAATGCTTTGCTGTAGTTTTAGCAATATTATAAATAAAAGTATTATTACAATTATTTTTTAAGCTTGGTATTAGTTCGTCACGTGTGGTACATATAATTTGCTTCGTTGACGGAAATCTTAAATCATGAAATATTATTTTCTTATGTCTGGAAATTTTAAAAATAAATTTTAAGGATTTTTTCTCTGTTTCCTCATTCTTTAAACTCTTGTTCTTTATTGGTTTCTTTCTTCCTGCCTGTAATATATCTATTGTAAATAACTTAAAACATATTAAAAAGGTAATTATAATTTCACATCTTCTTCTAAAAAAATGAAAAATATCATTTTATAAAGGTATCATTAGTTATTAAAGCAGATATAACTAATGATATATAACTAATGATATATAATGATATATACATATAATAACAAAATAATTTCAAAAATATCATTAGTTAGTAATTTAAAAAAAAAGAGAAGCTTTTGAAGTTTTAGAAACGATATACTACCTTAAATATAGTGTATCAATGAGCAATGGGTATTTTTTTATTTCATTTTATTAACTTTTATCCCAAATTTGTTAAATTAAATTATACAAAAAAAAGTTACTTAATTTTCTGTGTTTTATGTTTTATTTATGTTTGTTTGTTTTATATTTTCTATTTTGTGATGTTATGCGTGCGTCTGTATAATTTTAATTAATTCATTCTCTGAGACAGATATTTTATGTAATTTAAACTATTTATTTTTCATTCAAAAAATTAGCATTTGCGTTAAATATGAAAATTATTGAATATTTGGATTTCTGACCCTCAAAACATAGGGGTAACCATAATCTGGGAAATGTGGTCCTAATAGATTGGACAGGAGAGCATTTCAAAGTTTGGATCCTTCAATGTTAATTGTACTTTTTGCGTATTTCGCATTATCTCAATACTCTACCTTAAATACAGTGTTTTTAAGAGTTATAAGTATTTATTTATTTTTTGATAAATTTTTAAGTCTCGAATTATCTCGAGAACTTTTTAAGCGAATTGAAAAAATTTTGGAAATTCCATCGAGAAAAAAAAACTTTTAGTAAATGTTTATTATTTTTTATTATTTTGTTTAATAATAGTCAAAAAATTCTGAATTTGTAAAGGTATGACAATTTTTACGTCATTTTAATGAATGTAATTTCAAATGGCAAAATACTAAATTTGAGCGAAATTGGTCGAATAGTTCCTGAGGATTTTGAAAAAGTCGTATTTTCAAAAATGGATTTCTAAGGTACTATTCGGCCGATTTCGTTCAAATTTTGTAATTTGCCATGTACTTCCGGATTGTGGCTACCCCCTATATTTTGAGGGTCAGAAATCCGAATCCGTCGAAAAATAGGTATATTTATTAAGAGAAAGTACGTTTCTGTGTCTGATTTCGTAACTTAAAATATTGTCTTCACCAATTAATTAGCATATTTGAGGTCACCCCCTCGAACCATTAAGATTGAGTCCTAGAACGTGAAGATCCTAACATTAGACCAAAAGTTATTTGGAATGCCGATTTTTTTTTCGCACTGTACATTATGAATAATTATATTAGTTGCTTTGCGAATCTAAAATTGTATGCAATCTGAAAATTGCAAAAAAAAACAAAAAAAAAACAGAGTGGTATGAATCGAAATAATCATTATGGAAAGATATTTTTATTACCAAATGATTTCCATCATAAGTATATGCTACTTCTCCTTTGGTCCAACTTCCTTCTACTCCTTCTCTGATTTCCCACAATGACGCATTTTCAGCAGTTTCCATGTCTTTTAGATGAATTATGAGTCTATCAGCACTTAAGCCTTCCATGATGTAAAAGAAACTAAGGCAATAACCCATTGGTCCTGTTTTACTGAGATTCCTACTTATAAATAATGCACTATCAATGACCCCAAAGTCATCATCTGGATCTACAGAAGATCCTCCTGCTCCTTGGGGTAATGGTCGAGCTCCACCTACCACTTGATGGTCTTGTTTCACTATTGTTGGCACCACTGGTAGATGACTATCTTCTTGAAACGATGTTTCGTAAAATACATAACCACCTAAACAGTTTGGGAAAAAATTTATTTAAAATTGCTTGTTTAATTTTGTAAACTTTTCAATGCTCAGTTATATTCTGTTTATTCTTTCAGACATTTTAGCATTAGATGAAGTCAATTTTTAATGTTCCCTTTAAATTCCAGTCAGTGGCATTATTAAAAGGACATTATAGCGTTCGAACAAATTCTGTTCCACCTCCTTTGATACACTGTTAGAAATTTCTCGATGAAAATGGTTAAATAGCAATTTATTTAATTGGAATTTTACCATATTAAACCAAAGAGTCAAATAACCATAAAAAAAAGCTGATATTCAAACTGTTAAGTATGAGAAAAAATATTTATTGATTGTTTTTATCTTATATGATTTAACAAGAGGAATTCTACCCGCGCAAATTAGGCTCACGTAATAAAGCCGTTTTGTAATATATATACTGTAGCAATGTGTTAAATGCATACATATTAAATTATCTGATAATGCAGTCTACGCAAAATTAAAAGTTCCTAAATTTTTGATGTAACTACGCCATGGTTCCCACTTTTTCATAACAATAAATATTGCTTTTAAAAATATTTGTCATCAAAATTTTTTCCCCATTAATATATCATAAGAACCATCTTCACTTTTTTAAGATGCAGTTGGCCCATTTTTATTCCGCGCATTCAAAGAAAAGAGTTAATATTAACTTTGCCGATTTTCATTTTGTTTGATTTATTTGTTTGTTTTTATTTATTTATTTTTCTGATGTAATGAACGCCGGTTTTTTTGTTCTTCTTCAGATTATATTTTCCGAGATATTCAACAATTACAAAACATTTTAGTAATCCTGCACATACTAAGTATATTTTCGTACCAGCTATTAACTTTATTTGGTTTATTAAAGTTTATTCCTTTTTAAATTTATGATTTATTACAGTTTGAATTATTATTTTGAAGTATTTATATTAAATAAATGTATGAATTCATAAAGGTAAAAAAAGGAAATTTGTAGCAGATAAATATTTTTTACGTTTTTAATAAAATTACTGAAGTTCATCGATATTAGTTTTTAAAATAATATTAATAATTTTTTGCAAAATCAAATAAATATGTAATTTAGTAAAATTTTATAATTTGTATAAATTTCTTTAAAATGGTACTAAATGTTACTACAGTCAAACCCCGCTATAGTGAGCACGGTTTATAGTGAACTCCCGAATATAGTGAACGAAATGTTATTAGTTGTTTTGCTATACACGTATAATGTTACTTTTTGTGGATATAGTGAACCAAAAAAGTGCGGAAGTTGGACATAATGAACTTTTTTCTGTCTTCGACTGATTTTTTTCTTCATTTTTTTGGTAATAATATACCTATACCGATTTTTAAAACCATATATAGAGGGGAATGTAGCGATAAGCATTTTCTCTTCTTTGCCTCTTTTATCTCACTTTCCCATCCCTAAACAAACCAAGCAGATGTTTCCAACCCAGGCAGATGATGAACCTGTAAGGCGTCAGTGGGATCAATATGCATTTTCTGTCAGAGGGAATGAGTCATTATTGGTCAAAGGGTTGGCACTAATATGTGTTGATAATGCCCTGATTTCAACTCCTTTTTGCTCTCAGTTCAGTTCAAAAAAGCCTGCAGACAAGTTTCTCAAATTTAACTATGGCGATCAGTAAACGTAAGACGATCTTCATTGATGATAAAATGGGCATAATCAGAAAAATTGAAAATGGATGCAATCCAGCTGATATTTGCAGAGAATATAAACTATCCAAATCTGCAGTTTGTAACATATGGAAAAATAGGCAGTTTATAATTTCTGCTCAGGAAAAAAATTTAGTTGCCAGAAAAAAGTTGAGAAAAGCAGATCACAGGGATGTTGAAGAAACATTACTGAAGTGGTCCAGCATTAGAAGAAGCCACAATCTTCCAGTATCTAAACAAATGTCGACGAATTTGCTAAGCAATTTTATGAGACAACTTTTAAGTGCTAAAATGGCAGGTTAGACAGGTTTAAAAAGCGGAATAACAGAAATTCAGGAAAAATTATCTGAGAGTCGGGAANTTTTTTTTTTTTTTTTTTTTTTTTTTTTTTTTTTTTTTTTTTTTTTTTTTTTTTTTTGTACGCAAGACGGAGAGTTATCAAAAAATAACACATGTTTTTGCTACTAGACAATACTTTTCAGTCATTTATTTGGATAATGTGTAATAAAAGGGAGGAGTTAAGGAACCATTAGTTAAATTGCCTGCGTAACGGATATAGTGAACTCCCGGTTACAGTGAACCGAAATGTCAGTCCCTTGAAGGTTCACTATAGCGGGGTTTGACTGTATTTTATTGGTATGCTATTTCTTCAAAACAAGTCTTCAAAACAAACTATTTTAATATTAAAACGCCTTAAAAGGTTAAATAAACCATTTTATAGTTTAATTTATCGCAAATGAACCAGTTTATTTCTTTAAAAGGAAAGTACAATCCTGAGATTGGTTTCAAACAATTCGAAGTCTAAATCAGCCAACATTTTTACAATAACTTTTAGCTACTTTTTTGCATAAATTTAATTATAGCTGCGTGAAGTTGAACATTTGATGAAACTTTCCTCAAGCGAGACTGAACTAGTAGCCAATTAATGAGAAACTAATTAAAAAGCAACCAACATTTGGGCTATTCTAGACAACCAAAATTTTTGATGCAGACTGCCGCTACTTGATGTTAAAGGTCATATACTATCTACAAGCAAAAACATGCTAAATTCATTCTTACTAGCATTTTATAGAATTATTCATTTATGAGAATGAAGATTTTAACACTAACCTTGTCTGTCAGAGGTTGTATGATCAGCTCGTGGCCCTCCAATCCAAGCTGACAGTTCTCCCATTCCTAATCGCCATCGACTTCGAATAGTGGTGACTGCAGGTATGAGCCAAGTACACATGTCTAAATTTGGTCCTCCAACTCCAAAGTCACAAGGATCAGGAGGTTCTTCAGGCACTGTAATACGTTCGAAACGAAGTTCTTGCACATTTTGTACCAGAGAAGAACACATTACCTTACCCACCCAATCAAGGGTGGTCATAGAGCCAAGAACTTTAGTTGTGAACCGAGTGCTGCAGCACTCCCAGCGATCACACCCTGAGAAATTATTAACTCTTCAATCACGCCGAAATTAAGGATGTTAGTAGTTAAGATAAAGGGTGCTTCCCAGTCTGTATTGCGGCTCCAGAAGGAAATGTGCAACCAATATCCGTCAAAACTGAGTGAAATAAGATGCTTTACTTAGAAAAATGGAGATCAGCATAAATCTCCTTTTTTGATTTCCTACTACATCTCTAAAACAATTAGGCTAAAAATGGTTTTTTTGCGCGGATAAAAAAGGTGTTAGTAAAATGAAAGCTGAGAGTGCATGCAGTGCATATTAGAACCAAAACTTTGAAAGAAATAAAATTTTAGGCGAAAATTTGACTCTCTTTTTTTTTTTTTTTTTTTTTTTTTTTTTTTTTNTTTTTTTTTTTTTTTTTGTGAAGTTACTGTGTATGTAATCAGAATAATTTGATAATAAAAAGGGTAAATATGGGAAGAGTAGCAATAAAATTCAAAGAGGATAGGGTATACTTTAAAGACTTAAATTTTTTTTTTTTTAAAAGTGGAATGAAGCCCAAATGAACGTCTAGAAATGGACAGACTTTAGTTTATGTAAACAAAAATATTTCGGTTCTATAAACAAAAATCTTTCTCAGTATCTAAACTTCAAATGATGGTAGAGAAGTAAAGCGACAAACACGTGCAAAGTGGTTTAACCAGTAGAGAAAGAGAAACAATTTTTCAGAAGATAATAATAAAAAGAAGGTGAAGGCGGGAACCCTAGGATGCAACAAATTAAATTAGAATAGACTTCCAATTGCTGGTAACCTAAAAAGATCGTTAAGTAAATTATTAAAACTTTTCAATGTATAGAATGACTCCCAAAAATAAAGTTCGGTAGATGGAGAGTACTCTCCAATGATTTAAGCTGAAGAAAACTGAAACCTTAAATTAGAATTCTTTAATTCTCATTGGCTTCGCAGTCAGGAGCGGTTAGCGCTCCTGACTGCGAAGCCAATGACCGCGGGTTCGATTCCCGCTCTGGGCATGGGTGTTTCTCTCTCTTGTGTTGTCCTCTGTTGTGTGTGATGTGGTCCACCCTGTGAACGGGTTTGTGGCAGTGTGGCATGGGCAATGTTACTCGCCTCCGTGACTCTGGTTCACAGGTGCCCACTGAGTAACGCGAAATGAATAACACTTCTGGCATCTTCTAAGGCGAAACGAATAAAGTTCAGTGCCTGCAATTCAAAAAAAGAGAAGAAAAAAAAAAGAATTCTAAGCTATGTGAAGCGAGGGATGATCAGTTAATGTTCTGAGTTTTTGACGGCAGATTTGATTTTATTCAACTCTCTCTCACACACACATTAACGCTTGCATCTTTAGGTAATATTCTATCTAGACCTTCATCAATTAATTTTTGATATTCCTCTGGATATTTCACTTTGTCTAAAACTACAACTTGACCTCTTTGTCTGTTAAGTAATAACAATTTCCGAGTTAGATTTCAAAGATTATAATTTAGAAAGAGCAATATTGTCAATATTTTTGGTTGAAGGTCTAAAATTCAAATTAACAGTATTAGCAATAAAATTTGAAGTTTATTCTTATTGAGGGGAACTGAGAACACTGAATTTAAAATCTCTCTCAATGGGAGCAATCAACTTGAGTATTAAGGATCGGGAGGGTGCCGTTTAAACTTCGGTAATTATTCCGAATCATCTGAAGTATTTTCTTACACCTACAAATTAACACTGTGCTATGTTTTACGCATTATCTAAAGCTCATAAAGCTGATACTTCTTTTAGACTTATTGTTTCTTGTATGGCACCGCTTCCTGTTAATTAACTAAGCATTTTGTTTTAATTTTGTCCTCATTTTCTAGTATGAATTAATTTACTGTCAGAAACTCGTATGATTTTGTTAATGAGCTTCATACGTTCAAATCTAATGAAAACGGTCTCTTTTGATGTAAAATCCATATTCACTAACGTTGCCGTTAATGCCTTAATTGCCTTATAAAGATATTACAAGTTCCACTTTAGCCAAGTTTAAATTTATGAACTAGTGAATCTTATTCGCATTTGTTTTGAACAGTCCATCTTCACTTTTAATGATAAATTGTATCAAATGATTGATGACTTAGCTATGGGTAATTCTCTCAGCCCCTTCTTAAGTGACCTGTATATGAACTACTTTGAAGTGAAACTATTTGATTTATTAAAGTTCCCTTTTTATAAGCGATATGTCGACGATTGTTTCACATTGATGGAAAATTCTGACATTAATCATGTTCTCAATATTATGAATTCTATAGATCTTTTCATAAAATTCAAATTTGAACAGGAAAATAAGTGTTTACTTTTCTTAGACGTTTATTACTTGTAAGAAATGTTTTTTTTTTTTTCAAATTTTTTTTTATTTTTTTTTTATTTATTTATTTATAAATAACCTTCGTTGAGCAGCCCCCCCAATTTTTTGGGTGTACGACTACTAATGTTCAACTCCATAGCCTTGTAATTTTAAACCCAATCCAGAAGACAATGGATCAAGTATTTGGAGAAATTTGTAATTTGTCTTCGTGAAGGACTTTTTGATGGGACTAACCCGCATTTACGTTACATGGAGAGGAAGACCACGAGAACCTCCCACGGTTGGCCTGACGGCAAGGGGACTCTAACCCAGGATCCGTCTACCACTGAGGATATTTCATGTCAGCACTGTGTTTGGTGCGAGCCGGATGCGGAATTCGTATCGACCTGCCATCGCCGGGACCGAACCTCGGTTCACCTCATTGGGAGGCGAACGCTCTATCCCCTGAGCCATCGCGGCTCTGTAATGGATGGTTGACCATGCAAAGCTAAGAGCAGAAGCGTCGTAAAACCTTCGGGTTACTACATCCTACTGCTTTTTATGCTTTAACTTGGAAAAATGCACCATCCAATATTATTATACTTGTAGTCTTTGCAATTTAACGCATTCTTCCAACCCAACTTCCAGCGAAACAAACAACAAATGAATTAGGAAGATTCCCCAAACTTGCTATAATGCTGCCCAAAAAATAACAAACGGCACTATTTTACCCAAATACAGCTAAATAAGGGATAGCACTCAAAAAATGGCTAAGCTTACATTTCTTTTATGCTGTGATATTAATTTTGTAAAATTTCTTTTAGGCTCACGACCTGATAGAATTTACAAATTACAAGAAACTCTTATGAATGGTAAAACTAAGCGAAAATTTAAACAAAAATCATATTAATAAAATTTCCTGGAATATTAAGCCTGTTCACACATCGCCTCGTAAGCATTACATAAACGGATAGATACACCGAAAGTTTTCTGAATTTTTTCTGGTTTTAGGAAACATTTATTGTTTACATTCAGTCAACCATCCATTGCGATATATTTCTCCTCAATGTTTACCAGAAACCACCCTAAATTACTCCTCTAAGGAAACCACCTGCGATTTCACCCCCCCCCCTCAAAACTTTCATCCTATCCCGCTAACCAAAAATTACGCTCACTTGTTTACCGCACTTCGAAAATTTGTTGAAATATTTATCTTCTCAATGAAGAGGTCTTTAAGCTATCGTTGCAGACCGCGGTTCTTCTACTATTATTGATTCCATCTTCAGAAAATTAATCTCGCAATCTTACCAAACTCTTGAGTTCAAACTTTAAAAATTTGATTGCTATTACCCGAAAATCAGTCCCCAAATTGCAAAACTTTTGAATTTTTTTCCCCTGTAAATAAATTCAATTTCAACAGCCTTAAAGACCCTATTACTGATAATAACAGCTAAAGTATTTATCAAATTTTGAGTCAATGTGGTTTAGCGTATATTAGAAAAACTAAACGTACCCTTAAGATTCGACTTGAAGAACACAAAAGATATGTCAAATATTAGGATATTAACCGATCTTCCGTCGCTCTACATAGTTGGAATTCTAATTATAGGTTTAAGTTTCTTCTTCTGCTATAATCAATCAACAATGCTCTTCATCTACCGAACTTGATTTTTTGGAGTTATTCCATGTTTTGAAAATTCTAATTATTTATTTAATGATCTTTCTGATATCCCACCGTTTTCCAATAAGTGGAAGTCTATTTTAATTTAATCTATAGCACTGTGAGGTTCCCGCCAAAACTTCTCACACCAGCTTCTTATCTTTACCATCATTTGGTGTCTCGACACTGAAGTAGGTTCTTGTTTATAAAATCGTAATTATAGTATGTCCAATTTTTTACAGTCATTTGTGTTATATTCACACTTTATTCCTTTTTTTAATTATTTATTTTGTTTCAGTAGTAATAAGAGTATTAGTAAATATTTCATTGTTTTTATTATTAAGAACAGACAATATAATATACATCAATAAGAATTTATATTAACTACAAACTAGTTTATGAAAAGTTAATTAGGTTTTTTTCTTCGTATTTTACTGTCAATAAATTTGCAATCAATAAATGAAGAAAATAAAAAAATTGAAATTATTCAGATTCACGCATGCTAATGAAGTATATAGTTATGATTACATGTTTATTAAAGATAAAGATTTTTTTACATATAATTATTTCATATTTTTTTTATTGTTGTCTTAATACAAATTGGAATCTCTTTATTATTATCTTTCATTGTCTTAATAATTCATTATTTTTGTAATCACAAACTCTTCAATGAATTCATTTGAGGATTTAATTTATAATTTTTTGAAGTCCGCAAATTATTTGAATGTTCGAAAATATTTTTCTCTTTTTATAATTTCCTTGATAATTTTAAGTTGAAAACAACAATTTTCAACAGTGGAGCTCTGAAAGTAAAAATAAAAGGAAATATAATGATAAACTACCCTTTCAAAACTGTTCAAGACAGCATTTTGGGTGAAGATTTTCACATAGGCGATGAAATGTTTATGTGCGCTCTATCATTAAATGTAAAACATAAGGTATTATTATTTAATACAATATCTTTTTAAAAAGTTACAATACATCACATTTTACTTGTAATTAATTGAGTCTATATCCATAAATTAACGGGATGTTATTATTTCGTGTAATTAATTAATTCAAAGAATTTATCCTTTTTAATCATTTAAAATCGAGTCATTTAAAAAGTATAAAGAATGTAAAAACAATTTATTTTTCAAAGTTTAATGTACGTCTGATTTTGTTAAAATTATTGAATAACTTTTATTCTAATCTGCAAACTCAATTCTAAAATTGTCAGAAATGAGCTAAGCAGACAATACAATGGTTTTTAAAAATTAGTTTTAGATAAAAATAAAATTGAGTTAAATGATAAAAAAATTAATCATGATAGCTGTAAATGGTATTAAAATTAGTTATAATAGCTATAAGAGGCAACCATCACCTACCATCTGCATCAAATTCTTGTCTCTTTATTCTAGTCTGTAATAAAAAGAGATATATTCATATTTTTGGTAAAAACCGAATGTCTAATTTTATAAAAGGAAATGTACAATAGAAAATGTTTCATTACCAATAAATGTTGAATAGGTAAAACTGCAGATTTTTCCTGAATAGCATATTTTTGGTACGTTGAAGGAATCATTGTTAAATTGTGTATTAAAACTCCATCTACAAAACTTAGAATAAAAAATATACCAGCTGTTGATAGTATCTTACTAATCAGCATATCCTTAGGGTTATTAATGTATTGGAGTAAATATTTTAAATATTGAAATATTTTGACGAAATCAAGGTATCAAGAAATATTTAGTATTGATAAATATTTCTTTATTGCATGCTTTTAAAAGTTTACTATTTCCTGAAAATAGTTTTCGTGTAGAAAGGTTCCAAAACCATCAAATCGTACCTAAAGGAGAAAAAAAAACATTTAGCAACAAATGTCAATGTAATGAGAAACATATTAATCTAGTAACCTAATTAAATATTAAAATAAGTTGGAACAATGAATAAAAATGAATAATAAATAGAATTATATTTTTTTTTGGAATTTTATAAAGATATTTAAAAGGTCTGGAAAAAAAAACGAAAATTTTTTATTTGAAATCAAAGCAGATGAATTTGCTTTTTCATTTTCTTGAGAACAGTCGTCTTACATCAAGAGTGATTAGTAATGATAGAATATCAACCATGTTCAAAAATGAAAGAACCTCAGTAGTGTTTAGAAATAAGAGAATGTTATAAGCATTCAAATGTGAGAGATATATCAACAGTGTTGGAAGAGATGGGATACTATTGTCACTCAAAAATTATGGAATATTAAGATACCTCAAATCTGAGAGAATATCAAGATTACAGAAACGAGAGAATATACCCAACAGTGTTCAGAAATTAAGAAATGCATATAAACAGTGTTTAGAGAGAAGAGAATATCTATAATGTGTAGAAAAGAGAGACTAGCAATGTTCGAAATGACAAAGACGGAGAACTTCATTTAAAAATATTCAGTTGCTCTTGTCTTTACTATCGTTCTCAGTATTGATAGAATATCAACGGTTTCCAGAAATGAATGAATCACATCAGTGTTTAGATATGAAAGAATGGCGTTAGTGTTTAGAAATGAGAAAATGTTATCAGTACTCAGAAATGAGAGAATATCAACATTTTTAAAAAACTATGGGATATAAATATCATTGAAAATTAAAAAATAAAAGATCGCTCATAATGGAAAGAATATAGAGGTTACATATGTGTTGTTATGTATTATTTCAGTACATATTAAATAAATGAGCAGGATCTAGCATCTCGCAAACACATTTAATAACAACTTAGCGAGATACACAAACACAAACTGAAACTAAACATAAATGTAAACTGAAACTAAAACTAAACAGTTAACACACAGTTACAGTTAATCTGGCTGATGCCACAACATAAATAAAACAGTGTTCAGAAATGGGGGAAGCTCAATAGTGTTTAAAATATATAAAATTAGTAACAATACCCAGAAAAGCGAGAATACCAACTAAGTTCAAAAATAATAGGACAACGGAGTACTTCGTTTAAATAATCCCTTGTTGTCTTTTTTTCTGTAGTTCACGAGCGTCTTGGCAATCCTAACTTGAAGCATATTGTCTTCCTAACTAATTACTGCTTAACAATAAATTAAGTACGTATTTGCAATTCGCATTTAGTTTGATGCTGTGTTTAGCTATGTTTTATATTCTTAACGTTTCTATTTAATCGATGATCGCATATTGTCGAAAATCTTTTATACAATATTGATAAATTTTTACTTAAGTGCTCCTTTAAAAAATCTAAAAAAAAAAAAAAAAATTTTTTAATACATTAATATTTCCTTATTTTCAAAAGTGATTAGGCAATATCAATCAAAGAGTTTTATTGTTGAGTTGTATAACTATTTCATAAAAATTAAGCATTTTTTTAAATATTTTATTTTTTTAGTACAATAAAAGAAACAATATAAATTCCCACATTATTACTACAATAAGTTGCAGTATTTGATATATTCTATTCGAAAATAAGTATTATAACCTGTCCTTGCTTATATACAAATACATAATTATGAATTGATTATCAAAGTGATCTTATAACTAATATACTCATTAAATAATTGATTTTACCTAGGTTGCGTGTTTCTTGTTCATAAACACTAATTAAAAAATTACTCAATCTCTTTCAGAAATGCCAGAGAAGTAATTAAAAAAGTTTTGAAACGTGCATCTATAGGTAATTTTAATATTTTTAAAATTATTATTTCTAAATTTTTAAATTTATTATTATAAGACAAAATAGCAGTACGTAAGATTTTGTAAATGCTTTAGATAGAATATAGTAAAAATTCTGTTTTATATGCAATATAGAACTATATCGTAAAAATTCTACTTTGCCGACAATCGCACATCATTAGAAACCTTTTACATAATGTATATAAAATTTTCACGAAAGTAGAAATTTGAAAAATAATTTTAAAAAATCTCGATTCAAGCAATATTTTTATTTTTAAAGTAGATTAGTTAATATTCATCCAAGAGTTTTATTGTTTAGTTGAAAAACTTGTACGCAAATATTTCGGTGTGAATCAATGGATAGCTTTATTTAAAAGACAAGTGCAGCAGCATGTGAAGTTTTGTAAATATTTTTAAGATAATATGATAATTAAGGAAACAATATTGTGAAAATTCTATTTTATCGACGATCACGCATCATCGACAACCTTTTATATAATTTTTATAACATTTTTACTAAAATAAAAATTAAAAAAAAAGCGCTTAAGTACTTTCATTTTTAAAATAGATTAGCTAATATTTATCCAAGAGTTTGATTGTTTAGTTGCATAACTTTTGAGCAAATATTTTGACGCGTTTCAATGGATTACTTCATTTAAAAGACAAGTGTAACAGTATGTAAAGTTTTGCAAATATTTATAAAATAATATGATAATTAAAGAAACAATATTGCGAAAATTCTATTTTATCGACGATCGCGCGTCCTCGAAAACCTTTTATATAATTTTTATAACATTTTCACTAAAATAAAAATCTAAAAAAAAAAAGCGCTTAAGTACTTTCATTTTTAAAATAGATTAGCTAATTTTTATCCAAGAGTTTGATTATTTAGTTGCACAGCTTTTGAGCAAATATTTTGACACGTATTAATGGATTACTTTATTTAAAAGACAAGTGTAACAGTATGTAAAGTTTTGCAAATATTTATAAGATAATATAATAATTAAAGAAACAATATTGTGAAAATTCTATTATAACGAAGATCGCGCATCATCGAAAACCTTTCATATAATCTTTATAACATTTTCACCAAAATAAAAATTTTAAAAATAAAGAAATCTTAATAAAAGTGATATTTTTAAAATAGATTAGCTAATATTCATCCAAGACTTTTATTGTTTAGCTTAATAACTTTTTCACAAATATTTTAATGCGCAGAAGTATGTAAATTTTTTCAAATATTTTACATAGTGATTTCATAATTAAAGAAATAGTCTAGTGAAAACGAAGTGATGTTTCCTCAAATAGTTAGAGCGAGAAGTCTCGCTGTTAGAGAGATTCTCCAATTGATTATCGTAACTGTTTAAAAATTTATACAGGGTGAACTGCCTTTGTAATCAGCTTGACATGAAAACGCGGTTGTATTCATATTTAATCGATGCAACTGAATATGAAGCAAAGCTATTTCAGCTCCATATTTCCGTATACTGAAGTTAAGCACTAGCAAATAAAAAGAATATCATTACAAAACTAAGATTTTTGCTTTATAGTATTGAAAGTACAGATTTGACATTAGATGATGGTTTTATTTAATAACAAATTATATTGTTTAGAAATCCTTGTAGATCATAAAGTTTCTAATAATGTCAGAAATCTATTTGTTTAAATGAACTAAACTGGATGTAATGACCTATTAATATGCACAGAATTTACATTTTTAGACTTTAAAAAGAAAAAAAATTAGAAAATTTTATTTCCCTTACATAGCTTTATATATTTTTATGAGGTCATATATTTTTTTGTAATAAAATTTATAATTTGAGACATTAATTGTCGGAGGAATATTCTAAAACACCTCAAGGAAAAAATATTTTTTTATAATTTGATATGATAAAGGTCAATTTGTGTTTTTCAAATTTATGACTCTTTATTAAAACGCTTTTTTTATCTCAGTTTTTCCAGAAAAATAATATCTTCTTCACCTCAAAATAATTGAATATATTTAACCAAAATAACAATGATAACATTAACTTTGAATTTCGTCAACAATCTTGCGTAATTTGTATGATTTTGAAAGTTGCTATTTTTTATGTAATTATTAGACAGAACAAAGAGATAAGAATATTTTAGTTATTTCTTATTATATATTGTAAGAGTCTAGTTTGTAATGCCAAAACGCAACCTGATTCAATGGTTTTAAATTTCGTATCAACCTCTAAGAAGGTTCATAAATCTTTTTGTAAAATACTTTACAAATATACTTCCAATCTCAGATTTAAAGCTTCTGATATACAGTGCACAGAAAAATAAATTAATCCCCTGAATAATTTTTGTCCTAATTATCGAATCTTCTCGTACTGGAACTCAATCTTAATGGTTCAAGAAGTGACCTCAAATATGCTGATTAATTAGTGCAGACGATAATTTAAGTTACGAAATCAGACCCAAAAATGCACCTTCTCTGAACAAACATATATTTTTCGACAGATTTAGATTCATTACCCTCAATATATAGAAGATAGTCGTAATCTGGAAAGTATGGTTCCAAATAGTGTGGTCAGCACAGCGTATCAGGACAGTTTTTTGTTAATTTTACTTTTGCGTATTTCTCCATATCTCAAGAATTTGAATGCGAATCGAAACATTTTTGCACACAATTGTAAAATTCGTTTAGTCGCCGATAATTCGGTGTGAAAATTTTTTTTTAATAATTACTTATTGTTGTTTTATTTTGAATTGCAAAGTCTATAAATTTTTACATCATTTTAAAGAATGCTATTTTATGAGACAAATTACTAAATTTGAACGAAATTGGTGAAATAGCACTAGAGAAATCAAATTTTAAAGACGTCGTGTACTTAAAATTTGATTTTTCAGAATTTTTCGACAGATTTCTTTCAAATTTAATATTTTACATTTTACAATTATGCTTGCGGCAGACCGTTTTATATTTCTATCGGTAATTTCATAGTTATCTAAATATCACTTAATGTGTTCTAACATTTGTTTTTTAGCTGTTTTAAAATCATAATCAAAATCATCATAAATTGTTTTTAAAAAATTAAAGAAAATGCAGACAGAAACATTTAAATATGTTTTTTTTTAATTATAATAAGTTTTAACATTTATGCAAATAGAAAACTATTATATATTTTTAATCGGGAATTTCAGTTTTTTCAAAATAAAATATTACTTAATGTATACTTGCATTCGTTTTGCCATCATTATGGATATCATAAAATTTTAGAAAAAAAAATTAACAAAAATAAATATTCGAAAAATAAAGGAAGTTTCAAAATTACAATAAGTTTTAACATAATAGCCAAATGCGTTCACAAAACAATTTGATTTTAATATAAATTTTAAAAATCGATTAGAAATGAAATGAATGAAAATGTAGAATGAAAATTGTCTACTTTTTACTGTTTTAAAAGACTTGTAACCCTTTTAAAATGAGGTATTTTAGTAAATTGAGATATTAAAGAAAATTGATGAATGCTTTTTTTTAAAGATATTGATTTTTATTAAGTTAGTTGTCTCTTAAATTATGCATACGTTTATTGAAATGAATGAGAAAATGTTTACCGTCGTTTGCTAATATGATAGATATGCAATTTATTATTAAACATTCTAAAACTATCAGTTATTTTATATAATTGTTAGTAACGAATAGCCACATATAAAACACTGCAACCGAAAATTATTTTAATAACTACATAAACGTATAAAACTGTGTTTCGAGTCCTAAATATAGTATATTATTCTGCCTTATTTGAACAGTGTAGTGGTTCAATTCCACTTTTTTTAAAACGAAATACAAAACAATGGTGTTGGACTTAACTTTCATACAAGTCATCTTATTTTGTTACTGGTACACCTCCAGCTTATTAACAGCTTATTACTGCTGCGAAACAGGGAACCGAAACAGGATAGGAAAAATAATTCAATTATTAGACATTAAAGCATTAAAGGAGCTAGCCCGCTATTCAAATAAGGCCGCCGTTTATTAAAACTATGAATGAAATAGAAAAGTTAAAATAAATTCTAAAATTTAATGTTATACTTACTGATACAGCAGCGTTCAGACATACTATGGAACATCCTAGTCGTCAATCAAAAAGGTAAATGAAAGCGTAATGCTTATTAAATGCAATAGGATCTAAATGCTGCCATTACAATCTAAGTAATCATGCTTGATTTGACAGAAACCACGGAAAATAATTGAATATGCTATTTGTTAATAGAAAATTTGGTCTTTTGCAAAATATATTGCTCTATGCATGAAGAGACACGATTAAAATGTGCTTCGAGTCGCAGAATGGAGCTAATTGAATATTCTGGACTTATGAGCCTGTAGGTCAGTATTATTTATGTAGAACAAGTACTTTATACGTGTGTTAAATATAGCATTTCCACTTAAATAGTAATTGATATCTTTTACGGATATTTGTTTCATAAAATTTTTAAATAGGAAATTTTAATTAAACTATTCATTTTTAGAAAGCATTAGATTTTGCCAAATTGTTATTTAAAACTAAAATATCGAAAAATGAAAATCCCATATTTAAAAAACAATTTAATTAATGTTTCATTGTGATGTTTTTTATTAAAATTATCAATTGCTAAGTATTTAAACTTAATAAATTCTGTTTTTCTTTTATACCATTTTTCTGATATTGAACACGAGTAACGAGTTTGAAAGAGACATGCATAAAATGTATACTTCTTAGTTATTTAATTTTTTAAGATGTCGAATCAAGATTGAAAATTCAAAAAATTGTTATTGAAAAATATCTATGTTCTAAAGTTTTCATTCTACACTCACAAAAAAAAGTGGTGCAGTAGAAAATTTATTACAATACTATTGAATCTCTCAATATACAATTTTGTGGCAATTTTAATAGAGGATGTAAATTTAACCCTATGTCCAACCAATTTAAACCAAAGAGTTGTGTAATTATAAGGACTAACTTGTACTATGATTCAACTTGTTAACATACTGCTTAAATAAATTTACACGTTATTAATTAAACAAGATCAAAAAATTTTAAAAATGCAGGAAATTTATAAAAGTTTATCAAAAGCATTCAATACGTAGACAACTTTAGCCTACTGATTTTCACCTTATCTATGAACCATCATGTGAGCTAACCATTAAGGTTCAACCGAGATTCGAAGGCTATAAATTGTTTAACTTTCAAAAGTCAAATCTATTCACTCGAAAAGTTATACTTCACTCAATGACACAGCAAATGCAAGAATTTTTTGATTAAAATATAAGCCTGTTTTTTTTATCAGTAGAGGTACAATAATTTTAAGCATTTTTAATGAATTACCAGAAACTAAATAATGTTCTAGTCGTATCTTTATAATTTTATATGTAATTTTCTCAAAAATAAAAGTAAACATTACAAGCATTTTCTAATCTGCGATCGAAAAAAAAGTTTATAAAAGTATTTTGAATTTACATTTAATTAAACACCAAAAGATTTCAGATGCAAGAAAACAGAAAATATAAACGAAATCAGAGTTTATTATATTTAAATAGATAATAGATTTTAATGGATATTTAACGAAGTAACCCAGATAAATTTCTACAATTTCAGTTTCTCATGCATTTTGTGTTTAAGGTCGCTAATCAGAATTTCCGTAAACGTTATTTTCACTGTGATAGTAAATAATCCATAAATCATAAGACTACTAAGGGTAAAAAAAGTATGGCCAAAACTACCAGGTGGTAAAATTTACCGTGTTTTTGGCTTTATGAGAATACCAAGAATGTTTTAAATCCATCGTTGCAAAGATATATTTCAGAAATGTAAATGCATGTTTCAATTAATGATCGGAGAGAGTATTAAGAAATAAACAAAAATGCATCGAAAACTTTTAATTTATTTTGTACTTTACATAACTAATGGATATAAAAAATGAATTTCATAATTCAATTGGTCATTCCTACTAAGCAAGAACTATGAATAATAGAACTATTCCAGAAACCAAAAAGAGAATACTTATCAAAGGTAGAAATATTTTTCCCCATTTATCAGACCTCAGTTGATTGGTTTAGGTTTAACCTTTGATGGTAACCGTTACCACAATGTATGACCATTTCAATTATAAAGTAGTACAAATGATTGGTTTGACCATTTATTAGCAAGTCGGAAGTGCTAAAAAATAATAACTCAACTATAAAAATAGCTATAGTTTGGTCACTATTATTTGTTTCTTGTAATTATTCGTCACGAATTCAATGTTTCGTACAAAATAATCAATATTAAAAAGTATGATTTTAAAATGTATCCGTAATTGTAAAAAAAAGCGTTATGAAGATTAAAACTGAAGCTTACTATCTTCAGTTTGTATAAAAGAACTATTTTAACTGCTTCAAAAGTGTCCGATATATTTTTCTATGTTGTTCTATGATTTATTTGATACTCATTATTTGACTGTAAGATCCATACAGAAATAGAACCAGATAAAAATAATACATCTTTATTACAATTATAAATTGACCACGAAATTAAACAAAGACATGTAAATACAACATTTAATTACACTATTAACTGAAAATACTTTTGATTAGTAAAAGCGGGATTTAAAGTATTTGTTTCAGTCATTTGATACGGCTTTATGATACAATCAAACGTCATGCAAATTAGCTTAATTTAAGGACAACTGAGCCTCTTACTAATGTTATGAAGAAGTATGTTTTGGACATTGTTTTTCATTTTTTTAGTCCCACTTGTCATAATATCTTTTATTTGTTTGATTTCATCAAATAATTATACATTTCCCACAGTATAAGGTTTTAAAAGTTCTTGTACTCCTTGTGGAGTTGTCCTCTTTTGTTCCTGAGATATTTATTCACATATATTCCTTACAATGAAAACTCTGATTTATTTTTTTGTAAAATTATGTTTTAATTATGCTATGTTTAACTATGCTACGGTAATATTATATTTTAATTATGCACATGCTGAATTACAAAACCAGTTTTCTAAAATATGCTCTGGCATTACAAAAAAACGCACTCCCTCTTGATAATTTTATAAGTAGAATTTACTGTTTGTCGCAAATATGTCACGTGATTAATATTCTCAATATTGAACATTGAAAGAGATAGTATTTTTAATTCTCATGCACGTAGATCGTATCTAACTAATTGTCTGAAGTTGTAAATATTTTCTTGCAGTACCAAATTGCGATACACAAAACTAAAAGAAGATACACAAAATAGCCTTCATCAAAGTATAAAATTTTGCGATAAGCATAGAAACTTTCCCTATTTTTTTTTTCATTTTTTATTCTGAAATTTTATATACTTTGAACAATTACAAAGAATTTGTATTTTCTCAGACTTACATTTTTAAAAACAAAATAACATATTAAATTGTTCAAACTTTATTTGAATACTTTTCAAAGATTTCAAATTGGATTTTTTATTTGGAAGCTTGTAACGATAAGAATTTTACCAATAAATTATTTTACAAAATTTACCCAATATGTGAATTAACTTTATAAATCTGAATTATATTATGTAAAAAGTTTAAATGTATAAGACAAACAGTAAGAATTATGTTTTTCACGTGATTGCACTGTAATTCAAAGTTGTAGGCAATTTAACCCTTTCTCTCCATGATCCTTTTAGCAGTAATATTGTTGGTAGGTTGAAGTTTGATGAGATAAGAAACAAAAATGGTGTGCTAGTCACTGCTTTCAAAATATAAATTAGTTCAAAGTAGTGAGAAGGTTATTGACATTAATATTTTGTTTTCACTTTAAGTAAAAAATATAATCCTTTAGTTGTGATAAACTATAATGTTGCAATAATCTAAATGAGGTGAATGCCATTTATGTTCTATATCCTTTATTTCTCTTATCATTAAATATTTCTTGTCTATAGTCTTAAAAAAGTAATAATTTAGTCATTTTAATAAAATTACAATAAAAAATTATCTTAGAAAAAAGTTACGGAAAGCAAGGATTATATAACCGGCTTTTATAACATTTTATCTGTGTTCTAAGAAATTCATTTTAAATAACTAAAAAATCATTAAACAAATTTTTTTATCATAAAAAATTACTTATTTTTAGTTTATGAGAAATAAATACATTAGGGAGAAATATTTAAATCTAGTTTTTGAAAGAAAAAAAATGTCTTAAACTTGGAACTTACCTAAATCATGATAACATGTGAAAATTTTCTGGAAACTATTTAGAGTGGATCCAGGAAAAGGGCCAATCTTGCATCTGTTACCATAGCAACAAGTCATGGACTGTTGAAGCGCAATCGTGGAGGTGTGCCCGCGAATGATATTGCGCGTGCATGATCTGAATCCCAGTTTTTATGAATTATCGGCATTTACAGGAGGAGAATAAATGCTGTTACAATTGGACGAGCATATTATAGACTTTTCCCTTCTTTATTCGAAAAGGTCTAGTAAATGCCGATTAAAATTTCGTGACTAAAAGGTGATCTTATTTCAAGAACAGGAAATAAACTCATTGATACATTTTAGGACACGATACTTCAGACAAGTTTTCCGGAATTATCCTTTTGAATATTTTCTGTCACGATAAAATGTAACACGTTTTTTTTTTATTAGAATTTTCAATAACAAATAAGTTTTAATGATATAGTTATTGAGGTATAAATACTTAAACAATCTTTGTATTTTACTTCTTAACTTAAGTTTTTAGTTTGAATACTAGTTTGTATTTGTTTGCCAGGCAATATCAAAATTTATATTGCCTGACATGCCGATAGGGCAGCATCCTTTTTCTTTTATTTTTTTCACTTTAACATGCTTGGCTATCATGTAGATATAATCAAAAGTAACATAAAATACCGATTAATCGTCCCTCAAATTTTGACGAAATTCGTCAATGGGGAGCAAATTAGCGGCATTGATAAATTAAAAAAAGGAAAGAAAATTCATTATTTTAGATAAGACCTACATTTTATTAAATTAAATTATGTAAGAATTTATGAAATAAAGTTAGCATAAAAGCTGTTCTAAAGAAAATTATTAATACAAAGTTGAAAGTGCAATGTAAAAGCAAATGCGAGTGGATGCCGTTTTAAAGCAACATGCGAAAGTTCATACACATAGAATAATAGTTTATAATTCTGATAATAATACTTCTTTGTCAGTAATAATGATCTGCATTTACTTCATCAATGCTTATTCGTGCTTAATACTGCTTTGTTAATGATTCTTAATATTTCAAATTATTACTTAAAATAAAAGTGTTCATTCGGGCATGTTTTTTGCTGATTATGACCAGCAGCGGCAGATTAGGCATGAGCATCCGGAAGGGGGCTCAAAAGTAAATCAAAGTAAATTTTCAAGAAAATAAATATAGAACACTGAACTCACTGTTTCTTTTATGCTACTTTAAAAAAGCTATTACCTAATTAATTCTTATTAATAATTATTATTTAATTCAAATTTTCTATTAAATAAAATTTATGAAAGAATGATTTTTTTATATTTTTTTCTGCTTCAAAATTTAAATTTTGTTAAAAACATTAATTTTTGGTCAAAAATTTTTTTGTTTAGTAGCTTTAACTAAATTACTGAAATTTGATAAAATTTTTGATGCCCACATGCTGGAATATATTACGGATATACAAAAAAATATTTATACGTATTTTCTTAAAACTTTTAATGAGTATTTCCCTGGATGTTCCTCCCAGAAAACATTTTCGTGGAAGTCTCTGATATTTCATATTTTGTTGCCTCCTTACTCAAAATTGTAGTTTTTATATAGATGTACTGTTTGTACAATTTTCCTTCAAAAAAATAATTAAAAACACTAAATTTTTGTAAGAAAATTGGACTTGGCCCTTAAGTGTCCCAAGTTCCGGATCAATTATTTCTGCCCCTCCCCACGTCTAAAGTGTTTCATTTTTCCACAAAAAAGTCATTAAACTTTTTTTCCGATAGAAGGGAGCGTATTGCCCAAGAGCACATACTCGTATTCCTTTGCCCAACGCGTCACCCTGTTCTTGTTTTTGATTTGGAAACGAATAATTTAAAGATAAACCACGGTACAAGTTACGATGGAGGGAAAAAAATTCGACATCATCAATTTGCATATATTTTTTGTTAAAAACTCTCAACAATGTTTAAAGTAAACTCATTTCATTGCTGTAGTAGTTGCTGTAGCAGTAGTTCATTTACGTCGCACTAGAGCTGCACAATGGGCTATTGGCGACGGTCTGGGAAACATGCCTGAGGATGAGCCGAAGACATGCCATCACAATTTTGATAGTCTGCAGAGGGGATGGCACCCCCGCTTCGGTAACCCGACGACCTGCATGCGAAGTCGAGCACTTTACGGTAGAACAGTTTAAAGAGGACCAATAACGCACATCCTCGGTCCATACGCAGACTGATCCAAGTGGTCACCCACCTGCACACTGAACGCAGCCAGTGATGCTAACTTCGGTGATCTGTTGGGAACCGTGTCACTGCGGGACTCATTTCATTGCATTAACTAATTTACTATATCATGTTGTTCATGTTCTAAATCACTCATGTTCTTGTTTTTGTTTTGGAATCGAATAATTTAAAAATGAAACGGGGTACATGTTACCATGGAGGGAAAAATTATAGCATCACCAATTTGTGGGTATTTTTTTTTTGTTTTTTTTTTTTTTTTTTGTGTAGATACTANTCTTTTTTTTTTTTTTTTTTTTGTTAAAAACTCACAGATAATGTTTAAAGTAAACTCAGCTCATTACATCTAGCTGTATTATTGCACTAGTTTTGCGTGATCAGAAAAAAAATTTGTTCAAAAATATGTATTTTAAAGTCATTCCAAATTTGTTTCCTTTCAAATGAAAAAAAATTACTTTAAATTTAAATAAGACTCAGTAATCCTCTAATTTGAATGAAAATAAACCGTTTTATCATGATCAATTTTTCCCCTGCTTCATTGTGTTCTTTTGAACGAAATTTAAGGCTCATTTTTATCTGATTAACAAAACTATCTTGAATAACATTTATAAGCAAAGAGCACGTGTGCTCTTCGACATTACCTATTATTATTTAAAAATGAAAGTTGATAAAAGTTTATTAGAATATTCTATAAATTTCATCAGCTTCAGATAATTATATATGAAGCTTATCAGCAAAAGTGTTATCAATTATCTAACTAAATCATTTTCTGATATTTATTCTTTCCTGATCAGGGTATGAATGAGATTAATACATTTTTGTAGTGATTTCAACAATAAGATTCTTAATAAAAACGATACATTACCTATTTTAATGCAAACAGTCTTAAGTAACCATAAATAAACCAAATGGACCACTGATCCAAAGGACCTAATAACTTAAAGAAATCATTAGTCTGAATTAATTTTTAACTGGTCCGTTTATATCTCTCAATTAGATTTTTTAAATAAAAATTATACAGGGAATTTAAAGAAAAAATTGCTATACAACGAATGTGTAAGCCATGATGGCTCAGGGGATTGAGCGTTCACCTCACCAGTGCGGTAAACCGGGTTCGAATCCCAGCGAAGGCTGGTCGATACGAATTCCGCACCCGGCTCCCACCGACCACAGTGCTGATGCAAAATATCCTCAGTGGTATACGGATCATGGGTTAGAGATCTTTTGTCGTCAGGCTAACCATGGGAGGTTTTCGTGATTTTCCTCTCCATGAAACGCTGCTGGTTAGTTTCATCAAAAAGTCCTCCTCGAAGGCAAATTTTTCCCATTACTTGATCCAGGAGTTCCAATGTCTTCTGGATTTGGCTCAAAATTACAAGGTTACGGAGTTGAATATTGGTAGTCGTAAACCCAAAATTGAGTCTGCTGTTCAACGACGGTTATTAAACTTAATAAAATATAAGGAATGTATACAATTATGTTGAAATATGCTATTTAATGACCAAAAGATAAAACCATAAATTAAAAAATCGGAACAGCATACCATCACTTTACATCGAATGCTAGGTCGGAGGACCAGTAATAATTATTTTATCTGGGTTCGAAACAAATTTTAGTAGTCTTAGACCAACGTACTACTATCAGTTTTGAGCCCTGCTAATTATATTATAATTTCACTATTATTAGATATTATTTTAACATTTAAGTAAAAAACTAAACTACTTTGTGATAATTTAAATATAAGACTAATGATATTAAATTTCTCATCCAAAAATACTAATATGGGGTAGAAATCGAGAAAATTTAGCCACAGGTCCGAAAGACCCAGTAATTTAAAGAAATTATTAGTCTGCATTAATTTTTAACCGGTTCGTTTATATTTCTCTATTAGATTTTTTCAAAATAAAAATTACAAAAAGAATTTAAAGAAAAAATTACAATACAAAGAATATGTATAAAGTTACGATTATTATAAAATATGCTATTTTATGACCAGAAGGTAAAACCGAAAATATAAAAAACCTGAACAGCATACCATCACTTTACATCGATTGTTGGTTTGGGGGACCAGTAATAATTATCTTATCTGGGTCCGAATCATATTTTAATGATTTCAGACCAACGTACTACTGTCAGTTTTGAGCCCTGCTAATTATATTATTATTTCCCTGGTAAAAGGTCTTAAATAATTCTAAAATACTCGTGATTTCTCTAACTATAGACAATTCTTGTGTTTTAAAAGTTTCAAGAAACAATTTCAAATTACAGCATATAATACAACTATTATTTTGCTATCAAAAGTAAATCAAAAATTGAAAACTATTTTCTGATTATATCATAATTCTTACAATTTCATTACATCAAAATTAGTTTTCTCTCAGTATACCATTGCCCAAAACCAATAGTGAAGTAAATTGATCGAAAATTGTGTTGATAGATAACAAATATTAAAGAATACGGGAATTCTTTGAAAAGAAATATTGTAATGTGTAATCGTCTCATGGGGCAAACCACTATCATTTCTGTGGGTTGCATATTCTAATAGAAAATGATTCCAGAAGTATTTCTGGATGTAGGTAATCTCACGAGATTCTAAATCCATCTATTTATATGATGTGGGAATTGAACAAAGTAAATGAAACACTTTGAAGTCATTTGTGACCACTTATTGATCACATGATCATTACATTTTAGTTAGAAGATTGTTCATAATGTACACTCTGGGGATACGAAGTTGGAAATGAATGGGGGAATAATAGAAAAAAATGCAAACATTTCCGGTTATTTTTCTTTATTTCACCGGCAGCATTCCATACCCTAAGTGATATTACTTAATTTCCGAATAGTTCTGGTTTAAATCAGCAGATTATACGTATGGGGATAATAAAGTATTGTAAGGAAGGACACGTTGGAAAAGTAGGTTGTATAGTTTATTTTCAGCGCTCCCGTTATTCAGTAAATAGTTATTTAAGAGAACAACCTAATGGTGTTTGAATATATAATAGAAAGTATTATCCTTTTCACAGTCTAAACACAGTTACATACCTTGGCTATAGTAATGAAGTAATAAATTAAATAAATAGGGTTTAAATAAAGCTATATTATCAGGTATGAATAATATATATACGCACACACAGTGAAACGTCCAGGAAAGGCTACTTCTACGTAGGGTCCTCCTCCATGTAGGGACCTCCTATATCTACGAACACTTTTGGGAGACACGAAAATTTTTCTAAATTTTTATGATATGAAATTAAATGTTAACTTCTATTTAAATATAGATGTATAATTGTTAATTTATTTTAAATAGTTCTATTATTCAAAGTAGGTAAAAAAAAATTAACACATACAGTGAAGACAGAGAATGGTTACTCCCGAGATTCATTGTATGTATGTTACCGTGAATGACCGTTATCAGGAGAATGTCGACTTTCACCAGTGAATGTCAACAATCATAAAGTTGCTTTGGTGAATGTCTGAAATATTTGTTACATCCGATTTGATATCAATTTATTCCTTGATATTATTATATTTATTCGATAATCAGCTGAGGATAGATTAGGAGAAACATCTATGTTCGGAGTACCGGGCAAATATATAACGGGCAGTGGTACTTAAGTAGACCTAGTATATATTTCAAACATTTACCAAAGCGACTATGTGAAAGTCGATAACCAAAAATTTCGGTCATTCACAGTAATATATATATATATATGGGAGTTTGTGCAGCATTAGATGAAATAACGACAATAATTTAATAATAAACTTAACACTTAATAGAGGTAAAAGGATAGAAGGATAAGTTTAACGTTATTGGCATGTTTGATGAGAGCTGCCTTCTCGCAGTGGTCGCCAATCGCATGTGAAAGGGAAATTAGATTGTTAAATGGTATAAAGTTGAGAGTTAATTATAAATTCGGGACTTCCCCTTCGGGACTCTCTGGCGCCTCTCAATGACGAAGAGGATGATGAAATCTCTTAAAGTATTACATGTTGTTGGATGATGTAATCTGCCGAGATATTACACCATGTCGCTGAAACTCTGCATATATATATACAGTGGCGTACGCAAGGGAGGGGTTTAGGGGTTTAAACACCCCCCTTGAGCTCAGACAAAATGGCAAAAATAGAAATTTTAGTAAAAATTATGCGAGCTATTATTTTTTAAGACAATATATTTTTATCTGCCTTATGCCTACTTTTTTTCACACGGTATTTCTCAGAATACTGAAAAAACATTTACTATAATAGGGTTGTACTTTTGAAACCAAATTCACGTGATACTGTTACGGACTGGTTTCTTTCTGTCCTGCCAGTGTAGTTTTCGAGACTGGCTGTCATTCGCGAGATCTTTACGCGATGAGTCTGTAATCCTAGACGTGCTGTTGTCTTTGAGACAATTCGAGAATTTTGGAGATGCGGTGAAAAATTATATAAAAGGGGGAACGGAGTACAGTGGATGATGTAATATCAAATAATTAGGGGTCTCCTTAAAATGGATTTTTTTGAAAACAAATTTTAAAAAATTACGAAAAACAATGATTGTTTTTAAAAAAATCAATTTTGAATATATATTAAAATTTTTTCAAAATGTTATGATTAAAATTTAGTTCTAATTTAACAAAATAAAGTAAAATTCAATTTATTATTATTTATTTTAATTTTAAACATGCTTTCTGAAATGAAAAGATATAAATACTTTTATATTTGAATAAATAAAAAATATACGAGAAAAACAACTTAATCGAAGGGCCCCAAAAATTTGAATGGCGTATGTCCCCGCGTAAGCGCCGTCCCTGAGGATAGCATTTATTTCTGTGCCAGTATATATATTTACTGTTCTTGGATCTTTAGGATGTCAAAACGTAAGAATTTAACAATTTTTAATTATTTTGAGAAAAAATCACGACCTGAAATTAGTGAGGTGACAGCATCTAGTA
>NC_092214.1:84226909-84279963 GCF_043381705.1 Parasteatoda tepidariorum
TATATATATATATATGTCTCTTCGAGGAGATATATATATCCATGTAACCTCCTCTGCAGCAGCGCCACCACACTTTTGTAGCACTTCAGCCAAAACGCTCAGACGGAGCGGTTGTTTTCATATCTATTGTTATTTTTTTTATTAAATTTGATTATTACAAAAGCGTACTTATTTCATCTATACCTGAAGTCAACCTCCACATGGGGCCTCTGGCCGTAAACTTGGTTTGATAAAATATAATTAACACAGACGGTATTGATTAACCAAAAGATAATTGATAATTAAGCACAGACGGTGTTTACTTGGCTTACCAGACGGGTGAGTTTCATTTTGAACTATATCTATTAAACTGTATCAATGACATCTCTAAACAATATCAAACCAATTGCAAATTTCCTAAAATCGGGAAGTGTAAAAACTGTGAAATTGCTCAATCGCATTATATTTAATGACGTGTTTGATCGCACGTCACGAAAAAAATTACGATCCTTTTCTTCTTTTCCCCCAGACATAAATATTGAGGAAAGGAAAAGGTTGATATCTGATACTTGTTCCGAACACGAATCAATATGTGTGTTAAATGTGCTAAATTTGGATGTTGAAGGGAAGAAGCCAGAATTAATTGATAGAATTTAACAATCACTTATGAACTTAAAAGAATTACAAGCTTTTAATACACAATTGAACGAAGAAGATGATCAATATGAAAGTGAAACTGTAGTACGGTATTCCCCCGCTAATAAATCCATTTTGTATGGCGCCTAATCTATTCCTGAATTTAAGGATAAATTGCGTATTTATGAAAAAATAGTTAATGATAGAAACAAAAAATCTTTTTTCCTTACAAATCCTCGCTTTTCCCCTGAATTCCCCAAACGTGAGAGTAGTCATTTAGTACGTGACAATGTACGAGTATATGATTTTCAAAATGATATTAAGTTTGATAAACAGAAAACTTGTTATAATTGTGGTGTAACTGGACATATTTCACGTTTGTGTCCTAATAAACAAAGAGGTTTGAAATGTAATTTATGTAAGAAATTTGGACATATTGCTTCTATGTGTAATAATAAACCTATTAACCAAACTGATTACACTGTAAGCGCAATTACACATTCACCTTCTTTGATGCATAAAACTGTTAATGTCAATAATACTTCATTTAATGCTCTTATTGATACTGGAGCTATGAGAACAATTTTGCGGGAACAAACTTATCATAAAATAGGCTCACCTCCTTTAACTTCTTTTTATGGTACACTAGCAGCGCTTGGTAACGGACATATTAAACCAATAGGTAGTTGTACTCATGAATTTGTAATAGATGATCAAGAATTTAAAACAAATTTTTGTATAGTTAAAGATAATATTATGTCATATGATGCTATAATTGGTATGGATATTTTAACACAATCAGAAATAAAAATTAATACCGCTGGTATCACTTTAACAAAGATAGAAGATAGTGGAACGGAACCCGTAGAGCAATTTTCCATATCAAATATTTCCATTAAAAATGATTTTGAATTAGAAATCGGATCTCGCGTTAGTCAAACACAAAAAGAAACTCTTCAAAATATAAATTATAAACCTACCAAAACTAAAACTTGCGAAATTCAAATGTCTATAAATTTAATAAATGAAACGCCAATATCTCATAGACCACGTCGATTACCTTTTACAGAACGCAAAATTGTTAATGACCAAGTGTCAAAATGGTTGGCTGATGGTATAGTTGAACTGTGTTCTTCGGAATATTCCAGTCACGTTGTAGTGGTAAAAAAGAAAGACGGAACCCCAAGAGTTTGTATTGATTATAGAGCGTTAAATAAAAATGTAGTTAAAGATAATTACGTTTACCACTTATTGACGATATATTAGAAAATCTTCAAGGAGCAACTACGTTTAGCAAAATTTATTTGCGTAATGCATTTTTTCATTTGAAAATAGAACCGAACAGTCGTAAATATACGTCTTTCGTCACTCATAATGGTCAATTTCAATTTTTACGCGCACCATTGGACCTTTGCAAATCACCCTCAGCGTTTCAGTGTTATATTAACACTATTTTTAAGGATTTGATAATTAAAGGTCATATTATTATTTTTATGGATGATATGGATATACCATCGAAAGATGAAAAGGAAGGTCTTGAGAGGCTTGCATTGGTAATTTCACTCGCTTCTGCTTATGGGTTAGAGATAAATTTTTCAAAATGTACATTTTTATCTAGAAAAATAGAATTTCTCGGACATGTAACTGAAAATGGTAAAATGTACCCGTCTCCACAAAAAATTAAAGCTGTACTTAATTTTCCGGAACTTAAAATAGAAAGGATTTAAAATCATTTCTTGGTCTAGCTAGCTATTTTCGAAAATTCATATTAAATTTCTCCATCATTGCGCACCCTTCAACTGAACTTTTGAAGAAAAATCGCGAATTTAAATTTACCGAGCAAGCTCATAACTGCTGTACTTCGCTTCGGCATCAGACGTTTTCTTACTCATAAAATATACCGGGTGAAACGCATTATCTTCTAACGATTTTTGCATTAAAATACATCCATAACCATGAATACTAGCGTCGCAATGAATTTCAGTATCCGCGTTTTTATTGTAAATGCTAAGAACGGGTGGAGAAGACAAATTACGTTTTAAACTACTAACGCCCGTATTCACCATTGACCCCTCAGTCAGAGTTCGAAACAGGTTTTATGAGAGCAACTCTAGGTCAGATTCCAAAATTTCGCTTCACCGTGTATGTAACTGCGAGTTACTCTAACCCAGAGAACCTGAAGATATTCCCGGTTAGAGTAACCGCGCATATGCAGTAAACGAGTGTTTGCTCATTTACTTCATTTTCTTCGTCGGTATTTTTTATATTTCTGCTCTTTTTCGTTTGATAATTTTAATTGTTTTGAATTTCGATTCTTTTTGTGTATTTTTAACCTGCAGATTTCCCCGGTTTGAGCAAACGCGGATATGAAGAAGGAGATTTTTTATTTATTTATGTTTTCAAAAATGACACTTTTGATGTTCGGTTGCTTATGTTCAACGAGGTCAATTTTTTCACTTGATGCAACTATAATTAATTTGGTTCTAGGGGTGTTTCACCGAACATACCACTCGTGGTCTTTACCCCCACCCCTACAGAATGAAAGGAACTCCTGAGGTAGGTATACTGACATCAAAAACAAGTACAGGGGTTAACATAAGATTGATTTTTGGCATAACAATATGAAGTCAAAAATCTCGCCAGTGATATGTTTGTAAACTACACCTTCCCTCTTATACACGAATTAGCTGCCCATGCTCGACAAATCGAAACCAAAAATCGAAATACTAGATTAGTTGTGACTAGTATTGACAGCACTGATCTAGTAACTAGTTTTACTCTTTATCCACGCCCTCGAGTGAGCTGTGGTGCTTCTTTATTGTAATTTATTCCTTTTTTTATAAGTTGTAATGATTAATATTAATTCATAACATTCTGTCTCTTTGCAGAAAAATAGGAAAATTCGCAAATTTTATAACACATTTTTTATCTCGAATTTTTGAAAGATTTATAATTTGTAAACTTTAAAATTAAAAAAAAAGGAACTAATATGTTCTTAAAATTTAATTCTTTATATCATTCTGAAACTCAAATACTTGAAATAAAAAAAAACACAATTTATGTACTTACAAAATATAAATAAATTAAATTAAATAAATAAAATAAAGAACATTTTAGTGAGCAATCTGAGCTGCCCAAAACATTAAATTTCATATAAAGTACAAGAAATTGGAAAATGATAATAATTGCTGATATATAGTCTCATTATTATCTGTTAGCGTTCAATTAGTTTGTAAAAAGCGTTTTTCTGGTTTTCATTTATGCTTAATGGAAATTCTACTTATTTTCATTCAAAAAGTCTTTCAAAATGTGATTTCACTCCTCTACTTCAATTACAAGTTATTTTGATATCTGCGTTGTGTACAAGAAAGTGAAAAAAGTACAAAAATAAGAAGAGCATTTCACAACATTTACTAAGATGATAGACTATATATCCAGGATGATAAAAAAAATATTGATTATTAAAAAATAATTTCATTGCTATAATAAACATTGAGAAGAAATCCTATTATATATAGGTTAATATATAGGTTACATATAGGTCATAATATATAGGTTACTACAATAGCTTTTATATTACTCTGATACTTAAACTGCAAGTTACTTTAATTTTTTGGTCGTGTTAAAAGTTAAAAATATAAGAAAAGTGTCTCACAACATTCACTATGATGGCAATTTGTCTGTCAGGGATGATTAAAAAAATTAATGGTTAAAAAAATAATTTCATTGCGATAAAGAACTTTTAGCTAGAATCTTATTACCGTTTAGGAATCTAAAACACTTTTTTGTGGTTTTTCCTTGCATGTAACGCAAAAATTGATTATTTTTATTTAGTCTTAATTGAAATAAGTTATTCTTATAACTTCAATGATTATGATTGTACTCCAAGTAACTTATGAGTTATTTTGATTTCTGGGTTGAATTAAAAATAATGACGTTTCCTTATATTCACAAAGATGATAAACCATCTATCAAGGATGGGAAGAAAAAAGAACTTGATTATTTAAAACTAACTTCTTTTAGATAATGAATATTTGGCTAGAATGCCTATTACCTATAAAAACAATCTGAAAAAAATTTTTTTAGTTTTCTTTAGCATGTTACGCAAATATTCATATGAAGTTTCAATTTCGCTCAATTGGCTATGGCTCATTTAGTAAAATTATTTTTTATAGCTTCAAACTTTTTTTTTTTCAAAATTTAATTCACTTAAACTAATTGATTTCCGAATAAATTCATAAACCTATCGTTTTAAACTTTCTTTGATTTCTAGTTAACAGCTTAGTAAAGTATCTAACTTAAATTAAGACTGCTTATACCTTATAAACGATAAAGAGGTGCAAATATTGTATCTACACACATTTTTTCAATAAATATTTTAAGCAAGATTTGTACATTGTAGTCAATTTATTTAATATCTTTCTTAAGCAAAACATATGTATCTTCAAATTTATAAATTGATTTAAATCAATTTGAGTATGGAGTTTTGATAGAAATCAGATTTTCTGTGCCTTACAAGTAAATGAAATTAAATAATACTATATCGCGATACAAAATACAAAAATACTATATCGCGATGCAAAACTGACGATGCATCACGATATACAATTTCTAATATCGCCCAGTCCTAGTCATGACTATTCGTTTTGAGCTCTTTTGGGTAATTTATTATATCGTGAGAATTTTATTTTATTGATTGTTCAGATTGCTTACAGTCAGAAACTAGCAGAAATTAATTATTTTTTATTAAAATTTTATTTTATTGATTGTTCAGATTGCTTACAGTCAGAAACTAGCAGAAATTAATTATTTTTTATTAAATATCAGCTTTCTTCAATTTTTAATAAGGAATAATATTTTATTCTAAACAGACAAACTGTTCTTTCTATTACACTTAGAGTAAGATTTTCATGTGTGGAAAACTTTAAATTGCAACTATGAGTAATTAAATCAGTTTTCCATAATTCCTCCTTCACCATTTTAACATAGTTAAATCAATTTCCTTTTTGAGTTATCTGAAGTGAAAGTATTAGAGTCTGATAAAAAAAATTTGTAATTATTTTATATTTCTAACAATAATCAACTGCGACATTGAATACGCTTAAAAGCAATATTATTCAAATAATATTGCTTTTAATTAATATTGCTTAAAATTGTTATAATTTCAAGCAAGTCTATTTTTGATGCTTTTTTTTAATGACTAGGCCAAGATGTTTACGCACATTAAATAATATTTCTATTTAGAATCGTATAAAAATAAATCGAATGAAAAATATAGAATACTTTATTTCATAAAGTGTGCTAATTCGGGTTAGGAAGTTCATTACCGGCACAAAATGAAACAGGAGAATAATTATAGTTCTTCAGAAACAAAGATGTCTGCAAAGAAGTTATAAAGTGAATGGTTTTAACTTAAAATAAAAAAATAAACTTTCGTGTCAGGAAACAAAAATCAATCAAATCGGATGGAGAGGATCCTTGATCAGCGTAATATCTTGTTTTTAGGATATAACCTTTTTTAATGTCATTTTAGAAATAAAATCTTGTTTTTTAAAGTAATAAACAAACAAAACCAAATATAATAAAATAAATTAATTACAAAATAAATTAATAAAAAAAGTAAAAAGGGCCCACGATACAAACTTTAAAAGAAAGTTTTGAGATTTAGATTTTGTTTTAACCATTGAAATTATCTGCAAATGCATTAAGCAAACGTCTCAGGAACGTAGCTTGTGATCTTCTTTTCCTCAGAATATGAGAGTTCTCGAGAATCATATACACATTCTCCTGGTACTTCGACAGCAGACGACTACAAGCAAATATACCGGTTGTGCTTTACGAAAGAGCCATTCCTTCCTATAAACTCACCTCTTTGGCGATCATCATTTGGCATATAATGGGGCGAAAAAGAGTGCCAATCTAGTAGGTAATAAAACCTAGACTTAGTTGAGAGTATTGTGATTGATCATCTCCATGCCCATGAAAAGGGGGAAGCAGAGACATTCGGTGAAACACCCCTGGCACGAATTAATTTATATCTTTGCCTTGCCTTCAAAAAAATATAGCATACCATAACATTAATAAAATGAAAATATATTAATAAAATGAAAAGTAAATAACACTTTATTTTTATGTTCGGTTGCTTTTTTTATGTTTAATTAGATCATTTTTTTTACTAGATGTAACTATAATTAATTTATATCAAATAAATGCTTATTAATAAAATGAAAATTAAATTTTCTTGAGATAATATCCTCTACAGAAGATACTATATATATTTCTCAAATTATTATTAGCAGTCGTTACAGCACTTAAATAATTTTTCACTTGAAAAAAAAAGTCGTGGATAATAAAGATTGCGGCTGCAATAATTCAAATGAATAGTGTAAGTAAGAAGATTGTAGATAATTTAACTAACTTTTACTTATTTTTTTAAAAGAAAGGAAACAATCGATACTAGAAAGAAATATAAAATTTAAAAAAGAATATAATTCATTAAATGTTTTTAGATTTCGATAATATCTATCGAGATGATAGATCTTGCCCTAAAATAAAAATAGTTTAGAGTTGAACTTCCAAAATAATGTGCAATATTTAGATATGAAGATAACGAAAAGAATTTAAAATTTTTTTAATCCATAAAATAAAGATATTAATTAAATTTAAAAACATATACATTATTTTTAATATATATAAGAAATTATGCTGAAATAAATATTACTTAATCAATGCAAATTTTGATCCGAGGTAACATTTTAACTACACAATAATTTGCATCAAATAACTTTGCAAATCAGGAAATTTAGAATTTTTAAAAGCTTAAAATAATCTGCTGAATATTTCGAAAAAATAGGATCATTTGGAAGAGATTTATTGCTTAAAACTATATGAAATTAAAATTCCCGTCTTTAGTTATAATTTTTAATATATAGCCTGACTACATATGGGGCATTTATACAACTGATATATTTCCATGTACAATTATCTAAATAATTAAATTTTTAAAAACATAATTTTTTTTAAGTTTCGGAATATTTGTTATGATTATGACATTTTCCTTTAAAAAAATTGTTATCTTTTTCACCATATCACCGACGTCGATTCTCTCGTATCATCAGCAGATGGCAGCACAATAGTAGTCATTTATAACTTCTGAATAATATGAATGTGTTGATTTATGCCTATCTGTACTAAGAAGTTTGTTATATACAATTTCATATAAATTTTTTTAAAAAAAATTCTTCTCAATGGTTTAAGTTATCGATAATATGTTATGAAGTGGAAGAAAAAAAAAAGATTAAAATTACACGAATAAGGATGATAATGATGTTAACATAATCCCCTTGATCGTAGTGTAAAATAAAAGAAATAAATAATTGTGTGAAATAAAAGCATTTTTAATTGAATTTCAGTTACATTTCTATGGTTGTTTGCGGCCTTATGATATCCATAATAATAAAATATCTGAATTCATAATAATAAAGCTCGGATAATTTTGCTCATCAATACAAGTCAGTTAGGAAAACGAAACTAAACGTATTTTTTATTTGACCAGTAAAAGAGAGATTCAAATTTAATTACTCGATGCAATCTTTTTTTTTCTTTTAATAGAAATTTTTTTTAAAAAATAGCAACGAAAATTGTAAACAAACGCTGTTAATACGGCTATAAATCTACCGCCGGGATACAATCTACCACCTGCAACTACCGGTCAAGTAACACGCAGTTAAGAAACCGACGGTCAAAAACTAATGGTGGAATCGCTTTTGAACTCTCGGTCAAAGTTTCTCAACCGGGGGTTTGGAACTGGGAGTTACGCGTTAGGTCAGAGTCAATGGTGAATACGGGGGTTAGCCATTGTTCAGGCTTTGAAAAAATTTGGAGTTTACTTGCTAGGGAAACATTTTAAAATCGTGACCGATTGTGATGCGTTTGCGATGACATTAAATAAAAAGGATTTGTGAACTCGCATAGCGCGCTGGGCATTATTGCTACAGGATTTCGATTATATCATTGAACACCGTTCCGGTTCTAAAATGTATCACGTTGACGCGCTAAGTAGATATCCCATTATGATAGTACAGGATAGTCTCATTACGAAAATTAGGAATGCTCAGGAAGAAGATAGTGAAATCTAAACGGTTAGAGAACTTTAAAAAACTAAACCCGATGATGACTTTTTTCTTAAATCTGGCATACTATATAAATTTGTTGATGGTGAAGAACTTCTTGTCGTTCCTGAAAGTATGCAGAATGATATTATACGAAATGCTCATGATCGCGGACATTATGCCTCTAAGCGTACTGAAGAATCATTGAAACATCAATTCCATTTCCCTAAAGTGAAAGAAAAAATACACCGTTTCATTAAAGACTGTGTTTCTTGCATTTTAATAAATCGAAAGTGTGGAAATCAAGAAGGATTATTGCATCTTATCGAAAAAGAATCCATTCCTCTGCACACTTATCATATTGATCATTTAGGACCATTGCCTAGCAGTTATTGGACGCTTTCACAAAGTTTTGCTGGTTATATCCAACAAAAAGTACTGATGCTACTGAAGTTATTTCTAAATTAGATTCTCAAAAATATGTTTTTAGCTATCCATCACGAATTATTTCTGATCGTGGATCTGCATTTACTTCCAAACAGTTCCTTGAATATTGCAGTGCTGAACAAATTGAACACTTTCCTGTAACTACTGATTTAACGAGAGCAAATGGACAAATAGACAATTTAAATTCTACCATAATTTCTGTAATCTCCAAATTATCAATAGAAGATCCAAACAAATTTTACACTTATGTAAAAGACGTTCAGAAAGTTATTAATTCTACTTTTCAACGAAGCATTAATACTACTCCTTTTCAACTGTTATTTGGTACTGCTATTAAAACAAAACAAGATCTGAAAATGACAAATATGCTGATTCAAATATGCTGACAAATCGCAGATCTGAAATTCAAGCCATCTTCGTTAACAGACGTGACGAGTTACGGAAACAAGCCAAACTACAAATACAGAAAGTCCAAGATGAAAACAAACGAACTTACAATCTTCGACGAAAACCATCTGCATCTTTCAAAATTAACGATCTAGTGGCAATAAAACGCACGCAATTTGGACCAGGATTGAAACTGGAACCGAAATACATAGGACCTTATACGAGTACAAAAATTAAACCTAATGATACTTTTGATGTCGAAAAATGAGCAATTTTTGATGGACCTTCAAAGACCAGTGCATGTGCAGATTACATCAAACATTGGTCTGATGATATTATTTAAAATGACATTTTCTTCAGAACTCTTTAGAACATTTTTATTTTGTCCCAGAGATTTTTTTTTTTTTTATATTGAAAATTATTTTAGTATTTTGATTATTAATATGTCTTTTGAAATCTTTTTCAGATGATGTATAAGTATTTAGAATGTAGAATGATATATAGCTATTATGTAAGTATTTTGTTTTGAATTTTTTTTATTAGCCCACCTGAGGGTAGGTGCTTCTTGTCGGAGCCAGTGTGGGAATCCAACCTCCACTGCAGCAGCGCCACCCCATTTTTGTAACACTTCAGCCAAAACGCTCAGACGGAGCGGTTGTTTTTATATCTATTGTTATTTTTTTTTTATTAAATTTGATTATTACAAAAGCGTATATATATATATATATATATATATATATATATATATACATNTATATATATAAACATATTGAAGTATAAAATGTTTATACACATCCTCAGTATATAAACATTTTATACTTCAATATTTTTGATAAGTTAGTAATATTTTTCGTAAAACTAAAATTTGAAAATAACATTTAGATTTTAAAATATAATTTTTTATTAATGGATGTGTTATGAAATGAATCCGGAATGTAAGTTTGAATTAAGTTAGACAAAGCTTAACCGCGAGTAAAGAACAATACAGGCTTTTTTCTTTCCCGTGTAGATCTATAAGCAAATTTAAAACAATTATGAAATAAGTTCATAAATTAAAATTGATAAACACTTATAAGATTGTTTAAAATTTATCGTATTTAAATTTCATTTCAAGTATCTATTTTTAGATACATTAAATAATCGAATTTAAAGCTTTTACAAACCTTCATATTCCTATCTTTTTTAAATGTAATTAATTCAAATTTTCAAACAAGCTGCGAATATCAGCTTATCGAGGCGCCTTAACACTGTTATTTTAAATAGTTTTGTAATATTGCTTTCGAGAGGCACACCATAGACAAAATAATGAAATTCAATACGAGGATTTTGTTTAGGTGAATTAAAATAAAAGATGTAAACTAAGCTCAGTTCATTAGAATTCAGTATATTTCATGTTTCAGATTCATTACTAATCAAGAAAGTCATTTTAAGTGCATTGATTCCCGGAAGACTATATTATAATTTTAGATAAAATTCTAAATAATTCTTCCATTATCGAGTAATCTCTGCAGGGTAAAGTCGTTGAAGTTAATCAGCATACCTTAATTACGCGATCAAAGGTACCTAAATTTCACACAGTTGAGACATAAAAAGCTTTTAAATAGTCTTCCAAAAATAGGAAGTAAATTTGAACTCAAACCATTTTATAAAATAACACTCTTTCTTTTTTTCAAACAAAGAGACCATTCCCTAATCTCTATTGGGCTCTTATTTTAAAAGTTGTGTTTGTTCAAGTCAATTATATTTTATATGAATTATTGAAATTAATATTTTGACATAATTAATGCCCATAAGTGGTAAACAATGAAGATATTTATTCTGTTAATTTTTACATAATGAATGATTTGTAAATTTTTTTTAAGCAAAGATTGATGGAGAAGAGATTCGAAAAATAAAATTTAATTCAAAATTTGGACTTCAATGACTGTTTCGCATCTATCTTGACGTTAAGCTTTGTGTTTGTAAGTGTAGCCATATGCTTACAACTAATACATGCGCATGTACTGCGTGTCCCAAAAATTAGCAAGAATTTAACATATCGTTTAAAAAATTTAATAAAAATGGTGTTGTATGTGTAGTGTTTCTACCACAAATATCATTCCAATTCACTAGTATATTAAACATATTAACTCGAGTCTATGGTGGGCCACTGCTAAAGGCAACACGGGAGCGACCACGACCGTGAACTTAATACAGCTCTCACGATCAGCACTCAAAAAAGTACGGTGATCTTAATACAGCTTTCCCGGCTACTCAGAAAACAGCAATAAATTAACTAGTGGTATCTCATTCATTGAATTCTATCACAGTTAAAATTCTGGTGGGGGAGTACTGTAGTGTAACTACCACTACAGAAATGTAATTCCAATTCTCTAGTATATTAAACATGTTAAGTCGATTCTATAGTGGGGCACCTTTTCATAGATGAAGGTTGACATGATCGATAACTACTGTCCCCACAGTTTGGTTTGCTTCATTTGTCAAAACGCAGAAAAATTCATTCTCAACAAATTATGAAGTCAATTACGAAGATTAATTACAGATGCCGCTATTTACTACAAAAGTCATTTCCTGCACCAGAATATTGCCGTCGCAGTCTGTATGGAATAAAAAAAAATTGGTAAAATCTGCATAAAATTAAAATATACAGAATTTAAACCAATTATTTGGCAATTTTTCCGTTCATAAAGGAACGGTATACAGCCAATTTCCGGTCTTAAAAACTTTAGTTCTTATTACCATCCATAGAGTAAAAAATACAAAGCTGAAAAGTAAATTTAACCGAATAAATGAATGACTTTTATGCCATTATCAAAGTATCGTGATAAAATAACCAATTTTGTATTACATTTAAGATATTTTATTATATATTATGTATTTTATTATATTTTATTATATGTTATGTTTACAAAATCATTACGAAAGCACTTCGATAAAAGTTACCAAGCTTTTTGGTGTTCCCATAGTGCCAAAAACACAGTAAGTTTTGCCATATTCTGGTAGTTTTGAACATACTTTTTTTCCTCAGTATCAGAATAAAATTAACGTAAGTCCTGACAAATATCCTTAGTTGTTTTAATATGTAACAGAAAATATTCTTTATATTGGTTTGAAATATGGAAAACATTGATTTTCGCTGTCAGCAGCTCCATCTGTTAATGAACTTTGTACCTGATTTTAAAGCTTGAGGTGCGAAAATACAGCAGATTCGTAATATTCCCAAATATAACCTAATATATTCTTACTAATGCCTAACGAAATATTTCCTAAATATTCCATGTCATGCAGCCATCACTAAAATATTTATACACTAGAAAGCATCAAGTGAAATATTTCAAGCTCTTACTGTTTTTTTTTAAATTTGTTTTATTCTTTCGGGGGTAACAAATTAATTTTTTAAATCATCAAAAATTCCTGGGATACTCGTAAAGAAAATCAGGATTTTATATAATTGTTAACATTGTTTTCTCAGTAGCCTTGGCATGTGAGCAAAATTATATAATATTATTACATAATTGCATCTATAAAGTAAGGTTGAAAGACAAGAAATTTAGTTTAAATGAATAATAATTAAGAAGAGAAAAGATATTTTAGCAAAAGTATTTTTCTAAGCAATAATAAACAACGACAAATATTTTAAAGCATAGTGTTCAATCTGTATAAAACCTGTTGCCACCAGTTTTCGTTAAAATATGAAACCTTTCTCCACTGTCATAAAATTAAACTTATGCGAACCTTACATTCGGCCCCGCTCAATGCTAAATGTAGATATTTACTTTGAAGCGTACACATTAAAGGTTCTAGGACAGATTTTGTCTAAGTCTTTCAGGCGGGCTTCGATAGCGTCGCAAATCATAGCGGCTCAATATGATGTTGAAGTTGTAGTGTACAAAAATACAATTCCAATTACATAAGGCATGTTCGACAAATCGACTCTATGTTGGTGTAAAGCCATTATTACAGGTGCCCAGGGGCACACCTACAGATGAAAGTGTGAAGTGTCCGCTTCGCTGACAGGTACACTGTAATAGAACTCAGTTCCAGTTCAAGACTCTATGTTGGACAACTCGTTTCTATGTTAGGTCACCTTTTCATAGACGAAGATTGACATTGTCGATGACAACTCTACCCATCATTGTTGACCTTCGGACGTAATCTGTGTCTGCAAGGTCAGTTGCAGACACAGATATCCCAATATTCTGTGTCTGCAATGAGCCTACCTTGACAGAAACTCCCACTTCGATATGAACATCTGCCTATCTTAACAGTAACGCCCATAAACCGATTACTTTCAAATTTTGCATTTTGCCATTTAAAACTAAATTTTTTTGAAATGATGAAAAAAAATATTATACCTTACAATTCAAAAAGTTTTCGAAAATAGTAAAATAAAAGCAGAAACATTTACTAAAAGCTACATTTTGCATGGAATTATCTGTGCATAAACAAATTTTGTAATTGCACGCTTTTCATTTCTCTAAAAAAGTTCTCGAGATATGGCAAAATACGCATAAAGAAAAATTAACATTTGGGGATTCAAACTTTGGACCATTCTCCTGACAAAACTATTGGGACCATATATTTCAGATTCTGGCTTCCTTCTTTACTTTGGGGCTAAGAAATCCGTCGAAAAAAAAGGTATGTTTATTCAGAGAAAGTACTTTTCTGTGTCTTAAAATATCGTCTGCACATATAGTAATTAGCATATTCCAGGTCACTTCCTCGAACCATTATGATTGAGTCCTGGATCTGATCATTAGATCGAAAGTTATTCAATCTCTTTACTGTTTCTTTCAGTTATTCAAAATTATAGTGTTTTTACATCATTATTTTGATAGAAATTCTTTTTTTATATTGAAAGAGATCTTTGGTGCTGTCTTTTTACTCTTTATCGTGCTCCAATCAGGAAGTTCCATATAAAAAAGTTAATTTTTTTTACTTGCCTTCAAATTATTTTTTGTTAATTTTTATATGGAATGCTTTGGATTTTAAATGCTTTAAAGTTTAGTTTCTTCAACCAAAATTATACTTACACTATTCAATCTACATCAATTCTTTCATTTTAATAAAAGTAAATAATATCGCAAAGCAGCTATGAAAACCGTTTTAACGAAATCACGTATTTTACGTTACTCTGAGCAGAAAGTTGCTTATAATCATCTTATTTAAAAAAAATCACAACCAAAAACAATCTCCACATCGTTCTCTGTTATTAGTAACCAACAATAACCGTAAAGAAGAAAAAAAATGTAAGAATCTAACTGAGAAATCTGACGACATTGTTCGATTTTTTCAGTAGCATGTCGTTCGGAGAAAATGCAATTTTACTTTTCACTAACGATTGCTGTAATCTTTGTCCTCAATTATAACGTTTGATACTGTTTTTTTTTATATTGAAATCAACAAAAGATATTAGGGATATTTATAATCGCTCCAAAAACTAATTTATACATGTTTAATTTTTTTTTCAATAACCCTACCTTTATTAATTACTGAGAATGTTTTTTTGTCAAAGGATGCAGATTTTCCTTACTGGAAAGCAAAAATAAAATTCCAAAAGACCAGTCCTATTATTTCCTTTTTGCAAACAATTTTGAACTGAATAAAATTTTTTTTTTCTGAGTGTGTTCAGTAATATGAAGAATGGGCAATAAAAACAAGAATTTTTCTGCTCAGACGGATTAAAGAGAATAAGTGAACGAAATTCCTTATTCTAAGTATTTATATTTTATGAGAGAGTAGTTCAGAATGTGGACTTTTGATAAATTAAAATATAGTATGCAAAAAAACTGACTTTTTTATTACGACTTTCTGACTTTTTCTTTATTTTCATCTCGTTTCTTAAAATATATGTTCTAAGCATTAAAAGATTTTATTAAGCTGTATAAAAACAAGAAAAGCTTTAAATATATTTGCAAAATTAATAAAAAAAAATTTAAAAAGAAAAAAACGCTAACCAAAAGTATTTGCTGCTACAGAAAAATTTAAGTACTGAAAAATACGGATTGCTTTGCATGGTTAGATAAAAACTGAAGATAAAGATTGGTAGAAAGTTTTTACACGATAATGAATATGTGAAAGAAATATAATTATTTATTGCATTGAAATAAACAAAATTAAATTTTTAATTTGAATACTTGTATTTCTACTCGTAGGCGTAGATTTGTAATAACAAATATTGGAGGAAGAAATTTTTTAAATGAAAAGCATCCTCCCCAATTTTAATGTTTAAATTTACATTAATTTCACGATAACTATGTTAAAGTTTAAAATCAAATCTATTATAGGAAAGTGAAAAAGAAATTTTTTGTCGCTATAAAATAAAAGTCATTTTCTTCAAGATATTTTAAAAAGAAATATTATTTAATAAAACACGTTTCACTTTATTTTCCTTAATTCTTTTAGTATATATAAGACTAATATTTTAATGCTTAATATTATTTTTATAACAGTATTTTAATTCCTTTATTTCTAATAAAAGGACAACTACTGTTTCGTGTTTTTTTTCTTCAAGAAAATTCCGAAACTATTTTACAGATTTAGTGGAAATTAATTTTTCGCATTTTTGCAAGCGTTTTTTTATAATTTTTTTGGTTTCTTTTAACCCACAGTTAATTCATAAAGACATAGAATAACGAAATAAATTTTTTTATATTGTTAGCTAATTTGCAAAATCATTCATAACCCACTCAGTTTCATTAAATTGAACAGTATTAAAAAATCATAGATGCTTCTTCCTTATCGTAGTCTTACACAAATCCTTCTTCAATGTTCTCAAATGATAACTTTTATATTAATATACAGTACACTCTCGATTATCCGAATTAATGGGTTAACCGTGGCATGGATTAACCGTGCTCATTCCGGAGTCACACAAAAAATATAAAGAGAAACATTTTCAAGATTAAAAAAAATTGATTCATGAAGTTATAACACTACCAAATTTTCGGAAGCAATATTCGTTATTGGATTGCAGTATATGGAATATCAGCAACATGGTCAAAGGTAAAATCCTCTACGTTATCACGATCTTGGAGAAAGATCATACCGCTTGATGAACAATCCTCTTCAGATGTTCAAGAAAAATATGATAACAGTATTCTCGAACAAGTAAAAGAAATCTAAGGTTACGAAATTCTTGATGAAGAAAATTTAGAAGATTGGTTTCAAAATGATGCATGTGAGCCTGGCTTCCACTATTTGACTGATGAAGACATAGTTATGTTGTTAAATCAAAGAGTGATGATAGTAACTGATGCAGAAGATGTAGTAAATGAATGAAATACAATTTCTCATTCTACTGCTCTGTGGAAGCTTTACTATCGAAAACTAAATGAGAAAACTTTACCCGATACATACCCATTACCCAGAATGCATGATTTATGGCGTGATGCAAAGACATGTAAATATATGTCAACCATTGACTTAACAGCTAGCTATCATCAGGTAGAAGTTAACCCAGCTGACAGAGATAAAACAGCATTCATCTGTTCTTCTGGCACTTTCCGATTCAAAAGAATGCCTTTTGGTTTACGAAACGCTGTAGCAACGTTCCAACGCCTNCCGTTAAGTACGGATGTTTAATTCGAGCCCAAAACCCCCTCTTCCAAATTCTTGTATTTTTTTATCCTTGTTTTATTTTTATGTGTTTTGTCCTTTTCAATAAATATTTAGAGTTAGATAATTTCTAGTCTTTCATTATTTATGTGAATTGGTAAAAACACAAATAAACCAAGACTTCCTCTACAAAATTCTTTTAAATGTTAATGAAAAATTTGAGCACTAATTTCATCCACAACGAGAAATAAATTGATTTGAAGAACAAACGGAAAGACTCCCTGGGTCACCCCAATAACTGATAAAACGCCTCTTAAGGGTGGAAAAAAGCGGGGAATAACTATAATTATTAAAAACAAACTGATAGGGAAGAAAAACTCAAGGGGAAGAACAGTTATCTACGAATAAGAGATTGCATGGGATCATAAAATGACCCTTGCACGCCCTTCTGGGTTAAGGTCAAATTTATTGCATATCGAAATTTTTTCGTAAGACTTACTTTTTTCTAACATTATAAATTTAAAAAAATTTCTTGTCAAGCATTAATTAGAAAATAATTAATTCCTAACAAAAATATTTCCATGAATTTATTTATGCTTCATTTTACTTCTAACTTCGAGTGATGTACGTTTAACCATTCTGTAAGTTGGTTTAATTCGCATTTTATACACAACATTCTTTATTTTTTGCTAACTTTATATCTGTGACATCGAGTCACAAGCCTTAACTTAAAATCCTGATCCGAATCAAACATAGCCCCTTAAACCTTAGTGTAATTTGGTCAGTTTCCCCCGGACATTCGATTCTCTCACCTTTTCTCGGAAAAACAGCTGATCGGCTTTCTTTGATCTCGCACGTGAAAGGTGCGATTGCTCGAATCTTCATAACTGTTGCCGAGAGCTAGTTTTTAAACACTCGTACTTCAATTTCGGAAAGTGGGAATGACACTATGAAAATAGGTAATAACACTTCTACTCACATGAAGGGTATAAATATCATGAGCGACTAACGCTCATTAGCATTCGATATTTTATCCATTCTAAGTGACGTTGCCCCGCAGTGGTTTTTTTTAAATTTTTTCTCTCCTCTTAATATAGAGGAAGGGAACATCTTTTGAGTATGGCGTCATATCTGCCGCCGTGTTTGCTGACTAATTTTGTCGTACAAAGATGATTTTTCTACAACGTTTATTTTCGAACCGGTTCTGCATTCCTTGTTTTACTGTAAGAATTACTGCTACACGAATATAATACGTAGTTTTGGATTTAATTGCAATAGAAAATTTTGCTGACTATGAATTTCAACAATAATGTGCACGTTTAATGAGGCAACGACGTCGAAATTTTCTTGAGTTTATCCAGCCCCAGAAGGTTAGACGGAGGATGTATCCATCAATACCTGCATGTTTTCGTAATTCTTTCGGCCAAATTTTTCAAAGATCTGATATCCATCAACACCTGTGTTTTTCTTGGGGATTTGTTCTGTCTGAGTAGAGACCACTAAAACTCCCAGTTACTCCTAACCACCACATTCTCCATCCGATTGCTGTCTGTGATTTTTCCTGATACTGCCTTAAGTTAATATGAAATAAGAGGAACTTCATCCATTTAAACACTTGACTTTTTTTGGTTTTAATGAACTCTTAGCTTTTTTAGGTTTAGAAAGGGACCTACTCTCTCTACTGCTTAAAGGTATGTCGTAATTTTCATCCCTATTTTCTTTTAGATTGTATTTTTTTTTTTGGCTTTTAGTATCTCTGGGTTAAACAGCCCCTCGATTTTTTGTACTTCCACTGATAGATACATTTTACTTTTGTCAGATTCCTTCAAAAATTTAACTTTTGCTTTCTTGTGAAATTTAAATTCATTAGTATTTTTATTTTTTTATTACAATACCAAGCACCTGCATCATAATATCAGGGCAGTTTATAGCCTCTTTCCATTAATTGATTTATTCACCTGAAAGAAAAATTGCTTTTTGCATACATATCTTCGACGCAAGATACCCTCTCCGAATCTAATGTATTTCTGAATTTTGATGAAACATTTCCTTGAAGGTCATATCTTACAAACAAAGAAAAGCTGGTAGACGGTACTTAACTAATATCCTAAATACCTCCAGGAGTACAACCTATTTTGTATTTCAGAAATTCAAATAGAATAAAAAGGTGAGGAATCCACTCTGGAGTTCGAGTTATGGGATTATTCAAAGTTAATGTGTAATATTTTTATGGTAAAATATTATTATAGTAATTCAGTGCACTCCCGATTATCCGGGTTAATCACCGGGACTGGTCGCACGGACAATCGAAAAACACAGATAATCCGAAAACTCCTTTTGTTAAAGAAAAATTAGATATCAGTACAAAAAATATAAAAATTACTGACATTTGCATGCATAACATCAAACTAAGAATTTTCCTTTTTAAAAAATGTGTAATGCGTCTTCGCCATATATCAATACACATATTTTACGAACCGCAGTAATGTCACCGTAATCAAATCCTCCCATATAGTAGTCCACGCAGAGTCTATAACCGTTCGGCTTTGGAACTAAAACCACGGGTGCGGCATAAGGCGACTCGCACTCTTCAATTATATCCTTCTCTAGCAAATCATCAATTTGTCTCTTCAACTCTTTTTTCTTAGAAGGAGGTAATCTGTACGGGGGAACAGATACAAGAGGATGATCACCAGTATTGATGTAATGTTTTGCGTATGGAGTAGCATCTCCCCCTAGTTTGAAGATTCTTTCATACTGTTTCAACAGGGTGCTGAGTTTGTTTCTTTCTTCACTTGACAGTTCTTGACCTTCTTCCTCTCTCAGTTGACAAGTATTGGATTCAGCACATGGCGTATTCTTGATATCACACAAACTGGCTTCCTCAGCAAAAGTAAATTTTTGTCGGGGAAAATCGTTGAAGAACCATCTGCGACTTTTTAGATCAAGGACGATGCCAGCATCTTGAAGGAAATCTGTACCAAGGAAATTACGATTTTCTTTAGCATGGGGTAATGCAATTAAGTTTGTTTTAAGGACTCTTCCTTCAAGTTCTATATCTACCGAAGTAGTGAAGGCTTTCACTTGTCGTTTTTCTCCGTCAGCAAGTGTCATAGTGAGTTGGGTCTCTTGAAAGTCTGCACCTTCTTGTTTGAGAATTTGATACAACCGTTCTCCAGCAATACAATGGCTTGCTCCACTGTCAGCACATGCAGTACCTAAGAGTCCATTTACTGTTATATTCAATATAGCTAGTTGTGATAATTCGTCTACACATGACTGGAAAAGGACGTTTCCAACACAGGGAGAAGAGTTTGTGCTAGATGGATTGCATTTAGGACAGCAAGACTTCATTATGCCAGGTTCACCACATCCATAGCACTTTCTACCAGTTCTGCTCTCTTCAAATCTGTCGTTGTTTACTTTATGATGTTGATCATCTTACATAAAATCATTTCTTCTCGGAATTCTTTCATAATTAGAAAAGTCCTGCTTGTTATGATTTTGAACTTCAGTATCTCGCCTATTTTCTTGTCTGAAAGAATGCATGTTATATTTCTGGTCATATTGTACCCTGGGACTACGCGAATACTTGTTTCGGTTATAAAATCTTTGTGATTCTGTTTGTTTCAAATTAAGCTTCTTTTCTGTATTTGTTTTCGGCAAATCGTTTTTGCTTAATCGAAGATTTTCATGCACATCCATTTTCTCAATTAAATCTTCAGGCGTTTTCCATTCACACCAGACATCTAAGAAGTGCTCTTTAGCTTCTGGAGGAATTCTTTTCTTCATTTGATCGACGATCATCAAGTTTTTCAATTCATCAAAAGTTTTAATGTCTAATTCCATTAACCAATTTTCGAAAAAAGTTTGGAGTTCAAAATTAAAATCTTTCCAAGGTTTCTCAGGTGTTTTTCTGTGAGTGGCATACAACCGTCGAAGCTTTTCTGTACTTGGCTTAAATCTTTTCAGAAGCATTTCTTTGATATAGTCAAAATCTTGAGCTTTATCTTCTGTTTCTCTTGCGATGAGTTGCGCAATATCGTTTGGCAGGACACCAAGTAAATAAGCTACCCAATTCTCTTTGTCTACTTTTAAAAATTTCAATTGGCGCTGAAATAAGTTGAGATATAAAACCATATCGTCCTCTTTCGGATTGAATTCAGGTAGTAATTTCTTTAACTGTAAGTTGACAGGACAAGTACTAGTTAAACCAGATGATGACTGTATGAATCTTTGGGCTTCAATTTGCAAACGGAATTTTTCCAGCTCAAAATTCTGTTCTTGTTCCTTTTCTTTCAATATTCGATTTTGTTCTTCGGCCTTTTCTCTAGAAATTCGTTCTTGCTCTTCTTCTTTTTCTCTATTTAATTTTTCGCTTCTTTCTTTTTCGACTCTGCCATCAATAATATTTTGTAACACGTTGAGGCAAAATTCTTAATCGTATGCTTCATTTTCTGTGATTAGTTTCTTAATTTGTATGACTTCAGCATCTGGAGGAACCTTGAGACCCATTTCTTCAGCTAATACACATAAATCGATTTTTTTCCCTTTCCTAAAAATGTCATTGTAGCAGATTGTGAAAGCACCTCTTAATAGATATTATTTAATACCCCCAATAAACTTAAAATGTCACTGATAATGAAATGTCACTTATTATTTAATATAAAATGTTTCTAATAATAGATACCCTATCACACAATATTACTTGAGTTAATTTGAACCAGTTAATATAATCAATGGGAAATGAAAATATACGATGTATTAATTATAGAGCAAGTAGTGGTAATGTGAATTATAACTATCAGTACATCAACAAAATTCCCATATAAAACACCAATATTGTACATAAATCAATATTTTGAACAATAAACATTATTCTGTATAAACACTATACAGACATTTTACTTTTATTTTGCTGGATAAAATTCTATTAAACCAAGATAAAACTTTTTTTTTCATCCCAAAATACACTACTCTTCACTTATCAAAATTATCCACCTTTGTTACTAAAGTGTATTCAATATAGAAACATATATATATAAAACACATAGCAATAGAAAAAAAATTCTTCTCCTTCCTTTCTTTTTTTTTTAAAACTAATAACAAATAGAAATTGTAATAATAAAACTATACTACAAGTTACATAAATGAATTAAAAGGAAGCAACATATTCTTAAATTTCTTTTCCTCTTTCTTAGTTTTGAATATTTTTTCTTTTAAATAACAAGTTTTATTTTAACCTTAGCTAAATTCAATTTATATCTGTAATTGAGATCAATGAAAATAAAACAAAATACAAAATAACAACAACTAAAACATAAGTTCTTTATAATCATTAGCATAAGTTTCAGTTTCGGTTTACAAACACTCTCATTTTACCATGAAAAGAAATTCGTCTGTGGTTTTGGCGCCACAGAAAGCAATAAAGAAAGAATCTTGTCTGATTCACAGACGCGCAAGTATTAATCGAAAGTGATATTCATAAAATAATATTCAAATAGATGAATAATTTTAAACACACTTCTTAAATGAGAAAAAAAAATCAATGCTTAAATATTTTAGAATGCAGTTTTTTTAACTTTTGCACAATATATATTCATTTTGAAACATAAAAGATAGCTTACTCTCATGATATATATCTCTACCAGATTCTTAGTTCATAAAAATTATTTTAGAATGAATGATTCAAACTACTTATAATATATTTAAACTTAGCACACAGAATTACTATACAACTACTACTATATAACTTTTCACTAAGTTTCAAATCAATCGATAGTAAATATTAATATTTTACTCTACTAAACCTTACTACTATAAAAATTGTACTTATCGATGTTGAGCGGGAAAGGGTTTTCCCGGTTTTCCTCGTCTAGCTGGGGTAAGCTGGGAAAACGGAAATACTGAATCAAAATTCAGGAAATCGAGGTACGGGATGACCTCATTAAATTCCACAAATTGAACTGGATGTTCATTCACTTTCTGAAAAAAGAAAATTGAGCCGGCAAGGAACCGTTAGTTCGGCCGCGAGTTGGGCGTCATTTTGTAGGGGAAGTCTTGGTTTATTTGTATTTTTACCAATTCACATAAATAATTAAAGACTAGAAATTATGTAACTCTAAATGTTTATTGAAAAGGACAAAACACATAAAAATAAAACAAGGATAAAGAAATACAAGAATTTGGAAGAGGGGGTTTTGGCCTCGAATTAAACGTCCGTACTTAATGGCGGTTCCTGGCAGACTGTCTTAGTTCACCGCCAGAGGCGCTGTAGTGGGGGAAAGAGGAGAGTTTGTTACAATTTCTAATTGTTTATCATTTTTGTTAATGTTTGTCTCAGTAAATACAAGAACTGCTTTGCTGTCAAACAAAAATCTACTAAATTTGTATAAAAACTGACGACGATCGTATTAAAATCAGTCCTTTCTATTTAACTTATTAGTGTTCAACACAAAATGCAACACTACAAACCAAACCAAACGCGTTTAGAATCACGAATTACTAATCAAAATGAAGTTTCTTTCAGAGATTTCCTCGAGAAATCGAGAGAAAACCAGCATTTTATGCATCAATATTTATTGTAAGGATTTTCTGCGTGTAATTATTGTCTCCAGAAAATAAAATATAAATGAAAGTTACTGCAGATATTCATGCTGTTTGCTTTAGAGCAAAAATATCAAATAAACTGTTATCATTTATATACTAATAGTACCAAGGACATAAAAATTTTATACTTTGCAAAATTTTATCACCAGAAGAATGGTAAAAAGCTTCAGATAGTTAAGCAATCGAAAACTCAAAATTAATTTATTTCCGATAAAAAGAATAAGCTTTTTTTTTTTTTTTTTTTACATAAANTTTTTTTTTTTTTATTACTATAGATATTCATGTTAGCTTTAATGCACGCAAACAGTTGTCATTTATATACTAATTATGAAGGAAGTAAATGTTTTTATAATTTATTAAATTTTATCGCAAGAAAGAATGAAATTCTAAAATACATTTGCAAAATTTATTAAAACTAAATCAGTAATTTAAATTATTAAAATATTCGAATATTTTTTATTTCAAATCACCGTGCTCTTTTAATGGACTTTTAATGAAAATAGTAACATGGAATATTTTTAAAATTTTAGATAAAATTATTTAGTTTAATTTCAATTAGTTCAGTTTAGATCAGTAGTTAATTTTTTTGTTCAATTGAAAACGCATTAAACTTTACTTAAAAGGGATCTTACTAAATATCGCAGTCTACAAAACAAAATATTTTAAATTTTTGTTCGAAAATTTATTTAAAAAAAAAAAAAAAAATTTAAACTGAAATTGTCTTAATACCTTAAAAAGTAACTAAAAATTGCTTATTAGGAATAAATAAGTGAATAAATTGGATCTGCATATGAATATATAGGTATCTTTGTAATAAAAATGACTACCCAAGTAGCACCTAATATTAGTTAACATCAGAAAATCAATAAAATCTAGCGTTATCTTGCACAACTTCTAATATTAGAAAGATACAAAAGATCTTTCCTCCCTCTTACTCCAAAGTATATCTTATGTTCAGCTGATATTTATAAATATTTAAAATTTATTTAAGAAATAATACTATATCATGACTTTTATTGATATATTTTTCTTTATTTCATACCATGGGATATCTGACGAATTTTATATCATTAATAATTTTCACTTCCTCAATTTTAAAGTTAATCCTAATTTCTTTTTCAAAAAATGAGCCTTTTTTATCAAAATCTCAATTGAATTTGTTAGTTTGAAAAACATGCTTTATAAAAGTCGTAACGTAAGCCATTTGTCATTTCACAATTATACATTCCTTATTTATATTCTGAAATTATATAACAAAAAACCACACTATATAATTACAAAGTTAAATTTACATTTGAATTGAGTTAAAAATTTATCTTATTTTTTTTCTCTTAAAATATAACTATGTCGTTCATTTCCAAAAATATTAAAATAAAATTATATCTCGAATTTTTTAAATTGTTATTTTTTGTAATACTTGAGACAATAAGGAAAATTTTAAAATGTTCAAGCTACTTACTTGTATAAATTGTTTCTTTTTTCTGCTGAAATTAAATTTAAAAATAGTTACGCAACTTTATCCTTTTAGAATCTGAAATTTTACGTAATAAAACACTTGAAACAAAACCCAAGACACCCGTAGAAATATTTTCTGAGTCTGAAACCAGGAAAGCCTTGATAAATTTTAATTAAAAAATTTGCCAATAATTTTTTGCAATTTGAAAATTATTTTACTTTGGCATATCAGAAATTTTCATCTATTTGATAATTAAAGGTACTATGTACTAACCAATAATTTTAGCCGGAAAATTTAGGTAACATTCAAATTTCGAAGACCAAAAAAAGTAGTAAATTTTGTATTTTATCAAAATTAAATTTGCACAAACATTTGATTGCATGCAAAAATGAGACAAAAAAGCATGACATATTTTTTAACTATAAGTTACCTTTAGTATTAATGATGCAAATTTGACTACAATCAGTTACTTTTTGAGAACGATGCTATCACAAAATTTTTGTTCAAAATCAATCAATTTCATTGTTTGTATTTTGCTGGTAATAGATTATGCATTACGAACATAGTAAAAACAAGCATTACATTATACGTAAACGTCTTAAACGGGTTTTTTTAAGGAAAAGATACAATTGCACGTTTTCACAAGAATATACAAGACCTTTAAGAGTTTAATCAATATTCTTTTTTACATTAATTGGGAGTTTTTATAATGTAAATGTTATTCAGCGTAAAATCAAAGAAATATTTACGATTTTTATTTACAATTAATTTATAATTATATTATTTCTAACATGATAAAAATGAAAAGGCATGAACTTTTCTTCTCAAATTTTAAACAAATAATCATGTGAAAATTTCAAAAATTAAAGTAATAAACACAATACTGATAATAAAAATACTCAAAAGTTTACTTAGTAAAAGTTTACTCAAAAGTTATACTCAGAAGACTTAAAAATCAGCGTTAAAAGAAAATTGCTTCCGATATCATATCAAAAGATTGAAAATAACCAAATTTTAAATATATTCAACTGTTTTCAAGGCACTTGTTTCATGACACTATAAAAAATGTTTAATGTCATATTTTATAAAATTTTATCAATGCAATTATCAAACCTGACAAATTAATTTTTTTTAAATTTTGAAGATTTATTACAAAGTTGTGGAAGAAATTACACACAGTAGTTAAGAAAAAAAATATGAAAAACATTACAACTATTTCACAGCATAAAAATTTTATTTAAAAACAAAACACACTATAAAATAAACTTAATTGTAAATGCAATATATTACCTCCATTTTTTAAAATAAACATCGAAAACCTTTTGGTGAAACACAAATTAAAAATACATAATTGTTATTAAATAAAATATTTTTTTCGTACCTTTAAAAATATTTGATGCAGTTTGAGTTTATTCCTCTAATTGCAAGTCTTTATTTATGTTTCCAGAAATTATGTTTCCAAACAGTAATTAAATACTTTTTTGAAAGTTTTTATGAAGCATTCAGCAACATTACTCCAAAACATTCCAATTCGAATTGATTAATGCTATATAGTTATATTGAATTATTTTCATAAACACTAAAGATTGCAAGAAAAAAAAATAGCGAAAAAAATTTTAACGAATTTTTTATCACTCATTATTTATTACATTTCTATTTTCTCCTTAGCTTCACAAAGTGAAAATAAAGTATTTGAGTAATGATTAACATATTCCAATTAAGCCTTATTAATATACAATAAAATATGTATATAAGAATATAAAGAGATTTTTTTTTCTTCCTCAGCTCGAATTTGCGTATTAAATAAAAATATTCTCATACGTTGTTCTTATCTGATTAAGGGCAATATTTACTAGATTAAAAACATAATCGCGACTTTATGAAGTGGTTTGATAGCATTTTGAAGTAACCCTTATGAAGAGAACTTAATGAGATGAACGAAGTACAATAGGTCAGTTTTCTACGTTGCTTTTATTTGGTTCTTAATTTTGTTGAGAATAGCAACTCTTCACAACGTTTTTACCAAGAAAGTAACTCTTATCATAATTGATTCCTTTATTTCCAATTAATAATAAGGAGCAGGACTCGTGCTAAGGATCCACCACCTCGCCAAATGAGATAAAATCATACATTTGATAAATAAAATTGTGTTTTGGAGAAAGTATTGCCGAATGATTTTTTACACCGGAAAGAAAAATATATATTTACCTCGATCCTCAAAATTACGTCAAAATAAATTTTTCCCAAAAAATCAGTAATTTTTATTAGATTACAGTAATTTTCGGTTGATGCGTCGCATAACCAATAAGAATTGGGTGCAAATATTATAAGCCTGAAAAAAAACAACCGTTAAATAATTTTTTATGGTTTTTTATGGTTAATCGTAAAAAATTGTTATGACTTGCTTTTGGCGAAGACTTTCTAAAATTAGTGAATACTTTTGATATTTGGCTAATAATTTGAAATTCTTAGCGCGGGCCCTGTGAAAGATATATTTTTTTCTTGATTTGCTGTAACACTTTTGTATTCAATTAAATAAATAATTCTAATAAACTGAAGCGGTAACCACTTCATTCAAAACTTCATTCATTTCAAAAATATGCAAATTGGAAATAACAGTACACGCTTTGCAAGCACTTAAAAAAGAAAAAAAAAACTTTTGTCCATTTTCGAAACATGCTAGACGTGAATCAGAACGAATAAAAGTGATTTGAATTATAAAATGCAAAGTTGCAACGAAAATTGAAAAAATAAAGGTGAGAAGCAAACCTAGAAAAACTATAGCAGCCGAGAGAGAATGAAGTAGAAAAAAAAGACCACGAATAATCACAAAAGCCGAGAGGAGTAAAAAACAACTTTGTATTTAGTATTTACCAGCAAAATATAACAAAATTTCAAACCAGAATTTTTCACTATATATTATTGTAGGAATAAACAAACAATGTATACATAAAAAAAATTGCTTCATTTAAGATCATTTGTAAAAACTCCTAAAATTCCAACTAAACCTAATATCATGCCATTATAGGCGTTGCCTTTTTTTCAAATTTCATTTAATTCCTAATTTTATAATTTTTTCTTTAATCCCTCACTTAATAAATATAACAGTTAGCATATTACTTAATGAAAGTAGATGTCCAATTTTTATAATTAGATTGCCTTGTATTAACTGCCAATGCATTAGCATTTAAGTCCAGATCCGTTTTATCTTTGCTTTAATTTTTTAGCGCATTTCGCGTACCAAATTGTTCCATATGAACCGAAAAATTACCAAATAAACGGCTTAAATATTATATATATTTTTTTAAAACCAGAATTATGTTTTTTTAGTTTACAGTAATGTTATTACCATACAGTACGGCAATTTTGCCAAATTTTTTCCCCGTGTTTTTTCCCCCCAAATTTCAAAACCGCTGGATTAAAATATCAATAGATCTAATCATGAGTTATGTGTCCAATATTTAATATTCATTGTGAAAAACATGTATAGGATAAAGCTCACGATAATGTGTTTAAACGACATCCAAATCCAAATACCATATAATAACGCATTTCAAAAACGTTATTGGTTGTATGATTAAAAAATTGAAATATTTCTTAAACTATATATTTCTTAAACTATATATTAAACTATATATTAGCTACATTCAAAACAATGAAATTTTACTGGTTTATGAAAAACAAGCAATTTTTACCGACAACTAAAAATATCTATTTGCTATTCAAACAGACTAGAACTGATACCGTCGGTGAGTTCTTTTTCTCTTATACAAATTGAAAAATTTGAAACAAATTTGTTTTGTATTTTTTTGTTCCAAAATTGGCATCTTCCGTTGCAGTCTAAATCGATAGCAACTTTATAAAAGAACGCGATAGTTCAGCTGCTACTTCAAAATTCGAAAACTAGTCATTCTTTATGCTCTTTATATATTTATTCTATTTTTGTTTGGGGCATTTTTAAAGGAAAAAAAATCATTGCACTCAGGAAGATGAAAGAAGGCTTTTATCCTGGAATGTAAGGAACATTTTGAAAATACCCCTTTGTAAAAGTTACTCCCAGTTCTGTCTTAAAATAAATATATTCATTTTAAGTAGGAATGTAAATATTAAACATTATTCAGAAAAATGAAATCTAGCCTACCCAAAAGAAGTTTCCGGTTACTCAAAAATACATTATTTGCTTACATGATTAATACTTAAGTATAAAATTTCTCTCATAGCAATTCAGAATCAGTAAACTAATGTATCACATTTGTGATTTTATGCATATCCTAGTACAGTTTTTACATCTAACATATAACCATATTCAAAGACCGCACTTGACCTAAAGAAATCTATAATGTTTAAATATGCTTTCATAATTTTTTTTTTTTTCAAGTTAAGTAATGGGGTCAAAATTGTCGCTAGTTTTAGACGCATTTCCGTATTCGCACATAATGATATGAGACCATTCCACACGCGGGAAATTCTAGAAATTTGTTTCACGTACTCGAATACTTTCTGTGGCTAGTTTTTGAGTTTGGAGTGCTTAATTTAAAGTTTTGTGTGTATTATGCACTAAATCATGGTATGAATACAAGAAAATGTGGAAAAAAAATAAATAGAAAATATAGAAGGAATATTGGTGAAAAAAAATCGACCTCTTTTCAATATCACATACTTTTGTTGAAATATAATACTTTTTCATTATTCTTGCTTTAGAAAACTCATAAAAACTTAATACGAATGTAATAACAAAAATTAATATTTTTTTTTTGAAATCATCATAACTTTTGTCCAATTTGATTCATAAGCAAACTCAAACATTTTTAGAAAGATCAAAGATCATAGTTTAAATTTGTGTAAAAAAACAGAAAAAAGGTAGTCGAGTATCTTAAGATTTGAAAATCAAGTTGATTATCAATGATTCTGATGATATAATCAACAACTGACAATAGACAATTTATATCAACGTTTTCATTTATAAAAAATGCGCAAATCGAAGCATGGTAAAATGATCATTAGATACATAGAAAAATGCAATTAACTATGCAGAGAAATACACTATTGGTGAATTAGAAAGTGATCTGTAAGGTGGAGAAATAATTCAGGACAGAGGTAAAATTCCTTTTTTTTAGCACCACTGCTGTTCCGTTATTAGTTTTTATGACTCCAATCAAAAAGTATAACGCTCTTTGAAGTAATAATAACGTATAGCACAGATCTTGAAGAATATTTTTTACTGTCTTCTATATAACTCTAAGCTGATCTCTTACTGAATATAAAAAGTCAATGTTAATAAAGCACAAATTAAGGTACAGAAATGGATATAATAGTTTTTGTTCTATCAACAAAAACTATGGGTGTCAACGGGTGCATTTCTGGTGCATTTACCTTACTGAATGGTAATAATATTTTTGTCAAAAAAATACCGTAATTCAGGTTAGTGAAACCAAAATATACGATATTTAAACTATTTGGTAATTTTCTGTTCATATAGTAACTGTTTTCCAGAAATTCTACTTTTTAAAATTATAGTTCTTTATGCAACACAGATAATAAAAAATATAGAACTGAAAAATAGATTCTACCGAATAAATGGTTTTTATGCCATGCTCTAAGTTATCAGGATAAAATTAAAAAATTTTATCACAGATTATGAAATCATTTTTTATTATTAATTTTTCTTAAATCCTAAAAGTGTTTCAGAAAAAATTACCGAGCGTTTTGGTGTTCTCATAGAGCCCAGTGAACGCACCAGTAGCACCGTAAATTTTAGTTCTGACCATACTTTTTTTCTCAGTTCTCCAAGCATGAAAAATATTCGTGATTGACACCTATGACAATATTGTGACACCAGTGACAGGAAGAAAGTGCTGAACATTTTGAATCCAAACTCTGTATCTAACCTTTTACAGTAATTCTGGAATTATTTTTCAACAGACATTATTGAGCTGCATTTTAGCAATAACAATTCTTTGTAGCTGCATTTTAGCAATAACAATTCTTTGTAGCTGCTAAATGATTTTTTTAGATTCCAAAGCGTTTAATTGCAAACATTTCGTTGAACTTGAGTTCTTGATAATTATGTAACTTTTTTGAGCTTGTTTGTTGATTTTTGTTTTCTTTGGATCCGCATTTAGTCATATAAACTTCGTTTTTAAGTTTATTGTATTTTTAGGATGAGATTTCAGCAAAAAACTTCTCTTATTGTTATGTTTGAGAGGCACTAATTGACGTCAATTTCAGAGGTACTGTATGAAAAGAAAAACATTTAAGAAAACAAAACTAAATTGACCCGACGAGGTTCGTAAAAAGTTTCCACAACTTATTTATTCTACACTTTATGATCATCATATATAATACATTTAAGTACATCATATATTTGTTTTATAAAATTTTCAAAATACAACGTTAAATAAGTGTATATTCACTTTTTAACACTATATAAATATTACTTTAATTTATTTCCAGTTAAAGTAAAATAATATACTCTAAACATTTTTGAACTATTACATATTTTTAAACTTCACTTTTTCTAAATATGTACGCACGATTAATTAATATTTCTCAAGACAAAGTATTTTTCACTTTTTGAATCTTATCCAGCATCAATATTATCTATCTGATTAGAAGAAGAACGAATGGTGGACATAAACTATTTTTAGTGCAACTAATACTTTATTTAAAATGTATAAAATTAAACAAAAAAATACTTTTGATTATAAAAATAGAATACTATCCATATAATTAAACTTTAAACTTTAGTGATAATTACATTTTTAATAAATGAATAAAACGTGTTAAAAACGTTCTAAAAACAATACGAAGCAAAATTCGAAACACAATACGAAACAGCGGGATACCAATTGAATATCTAATTTTGCAGCTTAGAAGTCTAAGCATCAAATTTTTAAGATTTCTGGAGGCACTATTCTTCACACTTTAATCTTATTTGCGGCCAAGAAAGTTGGGATGCAATAATTCACTTCTGTCTAGTAATTCTTTTACATACTCAAGGAATTTGTTTGCAAGTTTAACAGTATCGTAAACCGGGGCGAGCTTACCCATCCAGGGGCGAGTCTACCCATTTTAGTTTTATTTAATTTTCACTATTTTAATTTGCAGATAAAATTTTTTTCACCGACGGAGGACTTAGTTCAGACTCTAAGGAAGGTGGCGCTGTAGTAGTTTGATCCGTTTTTATTTATTTGGTGTCTTTTTAATCGACCTGTTCAAACGTCTTTTGAGAGATTTGTATTGAAAATCAGCAAACTTTTAGTTGGTGCTCCGTAAGTATATTATTATTATTACTATTTTCACTTTGGTTAAGTGATAAACTTATCTAAGACTAAGATTACATTAATTTTATATGAAAAAAAACAAAAAGAATGTAAGTTTTGCTGTTGTAAACAAAAAGCCAGAATTCGCGGGGCGAGTCTACCCATTCGTATTTAGTTTTAATAAAGCATAATAATATAATTTAGAACTTTGTTTATATTAAAATTAAGTCATTTTAAATGAATTTGAGTATATTATTTTAATTCTGCATTGATAAATTTATCATTAATAAGAAAATTTATAGGTTAAATATAAATGTAAATATAAAATATGTTTATTTTACCTATTTTTTCAATTTTTATATTACAAAATTAACTTTTTTTATTTAATGCAAGTTAAATAAATTATTATTTATAAATTATTATTACCTCCCAAAAGAATGGGAAAAGGATTTTTCATGATTCCCAATGTTTGAATTTCGATTTTGTTAATAATCTTTAATTATTATTATTTATTAATTATTTAATTGTAAATTTATATTAATTTTAATTTATTTTTATCAACAATAATCAGAAAAAAATGTTATTTTATAATGTTAATGATTATAAAAACAAAACTGTGATCAAAATGTGATAATCGATCAAATACTCAATTTGTGTTATTTTATGAATAAAAAAATGGAATATATAATAAAGTTATGAATTTTACTTCATAAATATCCTATATAGTAACTAAAATAACAATTTAATAGTAAAATTTGATTATTTACAATGTTAACATTCATTTTAGTAGAATGGGTAGACTCGCCCCATACGAGAGATTTGTCAGCAGTTCTATAAAAATATACAGTAACAGCGTAACTGTTAATATTTTCTAAAATCGATTTCACAGCTTTAAAGAGGGATAAATAGCGATTCCGAAACACCTATTAAAAGCCTTTTTTCTTTAATATTTACAAAAGTTTGACCACTTGAAAGTTGACAAACTGAAAAAATGGGTAGACTCGCCCCGGTTTACGGTATTTTTTTACAGAATCAGATCAGTTAAAATTATCGATACATTCCTTTTAATCACTAAAAAAGCTCAGTACTTCAAAAAGTAGAATATGTTTTTTTCAGTAAAGAAAAAAAGAATTTTCCCAAAAATAAAAATTATTTATTTCTAAGTCGCGTAAGGACAACATAATTTATTTACCTAATTTGTAAGTGCTATTGCTAATGAATTGATAATATTCATTACCTTGTGTTCTGAAGATAACATTTTGAAAGAAGAAGCACTTATACGTGTTTTTCAAATTTTATGCGAATAATTATTGAAATGGCATTAATATTAAATTACTTAGTCTACTTTTTCAAAACACTTAAAAAAATAGTAAGAAAAATGAAAGCAATGTGGCCAAATTTTAACTATGCAATAACGATATTTTGGACAAGGTAGGACAAACAATTAATAAAAAAATATAAAGGTACATTTGCAAACATCTATAACACAAAATAAAATACAAATAAAAAAATTGCAGCAAAATCAGTTTCAATTTTTTTTTGACATGATTATTCCTTTATAGATTTTTTCAATAAATTTCAATGACGCATTTACGAATTTTATCGAACTTGTTGCCTTTTATATCAGTTGCTCTAACATACGCCAGATTTTTTTTTACTTACTGAAATAGTTTATCATTCTAAATCGCTTATTAACTATTTCTGCTTAACTGTACATTCAAGAAAAGAAGCATAACAAGGTACTACAATGCAACTTAGTTTTAACTAAGGATGTATTTTTTTTACCGTAAATACGTGACTTCAAATTTACAGGTTAAAACCATTTAATAGTTTGATCTTATTAAAAAAGTTAGTTCTCTAAGCAACAGCAGTTTTTGCTCGCATTTTAATCTTAATGAATAATCTTTATTAAAAAATTAGAGCGAAATCTGACAATAAGGAAATACCTTTGCTGAAAATAAAAACACTATCATAAGAGTGCTAATAAAATAAAATCATTTCTCTCGCTGAAGCGTTAATAATAAAAATCAAATGTTAGCATTGAGGCATAATTTATCTATTTGTTTTTTAATCGATATGACATGAACAGGATTGCATTGTATATCTTTATAGTTCTAAATTTTAAAGCTTCCAAATTCAAAGCTCTCGCTGTGTATATTTTATTTTTTGAATAAGATCACAACTGTAAATTCATTAGTTTATATGTATATATACATTTTTACATAAAAGTTTATTTTTAACAAATTATTTACATTTAGAGCTCTTTAACTATAAATAATTATACACTGAATAATAGAGATACCAGTTATAACAGTTTCATTGCTTTGAGCGCTCACTAATTATTGAACACTGTATTTATAAATTCATTTATTTTCATTCGTTAAGCTCTACAGCGGATTTACAGCAGTGTCAGTCAAATTATAAATGAGCAATTACTTTTTGTTTAACAGTGAATTTTTATTATTTCTTCTCCTATTATAGGAAATTAGAGTTCTTGACAACGCTCTTTTTCATTTAAAAATTTATATTAAAATATTTTATGTCATGATTAAGGATATTTTTACCTAACATTCAAATAACAAATAAGTTCGAAAAATGTTGAAATAACTGCTGTTAAATAATGTAAAAATATTGTACGTATTTACTGTGCGTTGTTTATTTTAAAATGTAAGACTTTGTGGAAATCTTAAAATTAATTTTAATGTATTTTGAATATAAGTTTAAACTACTCTCTAGCGAATTATGCTGGATTTTAATATTAGTTTAGGTTTCAAATAGTAATTGATGTACTTTTAACATGCATACTTTTCAAAATGTTTAGTCTTTAAAAACAATGTATTAAGCTGCGTAATTGCTATTACATACCTTAACATTGTGGTAGCGTCGTTCTAATAATTCCGTCACTTTTGATGTCCGGTTGACACACATTTTTTAAAAGATATTTTATAATTTTTCTTGTAGAAAGACAAATAGTACACACTTTCAAGAATAAAAAAAATCAAAGATGTGAGACATTAAAGAAAAAATTTTTTTTTAGAGAATTTAGCTAATAAATTGAAAATATAGTAACATAAAGCCTAATTTTGCCCGTTAATTTTTTTCCACAAACAAAACAAAGTAATTCGACTCTCTCATATTTTACACATATTTAATACTCTAATGACATTCTAAAACGGTGTGAAATAAAAATGCGTTATAATTTAGGTTTTTGCCTAACTCAATAAAGCTGTTCTGCAAACTGGTATTAAGATTCCTATCAAGCATTTGTTTAAATATTTTTTTAACCTACTGGTTCAGATTTTATATTTGGCATCATATATATATATATATATATATATATATATATTAGTATGTGTGTGTGTGTGTGTGTTTTAATAATTAACTTTACGATGGAGAAGACATTTTTGTTCAAATTGTTGGAAGACCACTAATATCTAATTATTCATCACTCTTATCTTACTTATTTTTACACTGTTCTGAAAAAAAAAATTTACTCATAATTTTCTCTTAAAACTCGTAATACTCTTAATTAATATTCTTAATTTTGAGCTTGTTTTCGATTTATTGATGATTTAATTATCTTTTATCTTCGGGATTATACATTTTGTTAAATAGTATTTACCCCAAGGAATCAACCTTGCTTCGTAATCATGAAGATTATATTAAATTTAATTTTTTGGATTTTCTTAAAAAGGAAGAAAATTCCTGCATTGCTGTTTTATACGACAAAGGAAATGATATTAAATATAATGTAAATGAACTAATTATGTGGAATTCTAATGTCTCTAAAAACATTTATTTAAATATTATTTTTAGTCAAATGAACAGAATTAAAATATATATATATATATATATATGGGTCATTCTCACGAAAACTGTCATTTTTCAGTTCATAAAATCCCAAAAAAGTAAAGTGAATAAAAAGCTCTGAAACTTTTTATATTAATAGAAATATGTAATGGCATTATAAAGAAAGTATATATCCTATAAATTATACTTAATATTTAAATTAATTAATTTTTTAAATAATTAATTTATAATTAATTAATTTATAATAATTAATAATTAATTAATTAATTTAATAAATAAATTAATTAATTTAATAAATTAATTTATTAATTTTTTAATTTATTTTTCAAATTAATTAATAAGTAAATTAATTATTTTCACTATTTAAAAAGTGAGGGAATGACACTAATAGTGAGGGAATGATATTTTATTTTAATACATGTTTTTATCTAAGTTACATCTACCTAAAGTTTGAAAATGATAACATACTAAGTATATCTAATATTTATTATAATTTAGTCTTATATATTTAATAGTTTTTACAGGTTTGGGAAATAAAATTGGCTGGCACGATTGAACAAAAAAAAATTTGATAATATACTCATCTTGAATCATTCCCTCACTTCAGCGTCATTCCCTCACTTTATACACTAGTGAGGGAATGACGAATTCAATAAAATTTAAAAATAACAGTTAGGCCTAATTAATTTCTGAAGTCAATCACATACAATTATATTCATACAAGAAAGCAACATATAATTATCCACTTTCTCGATGAAGTTGTATTTTATTTTACTCTAAAAAATGACATGAGGGAATGACAAATGTAAAAAATTTTACCTGGTTTGATTCATTCAAATTTATTCCACAGCAAAGCTTCTTTAAGTTGAAGATGGAAACATACTGCAATTTTGTTCTATGATGCCAGTTGTTAACTTCTGAAGTTTTTATTAAAATATTTTTATTCTAAGAAGATTGCAGGTGATAAGAACATTGTTGTGAGGGAATGACGCGAAACACTGGGGACAAAGTTTAAAATAGTGCTGTGTTAATATTTTTATCAGAAATTAAATTTAAAATTGATTTTCTGAATTCTATATTTCAGTATTCTGAAATAAAAAACACGAATTTGTAAAAAAAAAATTTTTATTTCAGAAACAATTTTTTTCTTTTTTTAAATCAGCAGTGGGGACAAGTGAGGGAATGACATATTGGTATATTTTAATTACCTAAAATAAATAAAAAATAAAAATTGATAATTTTGTTTTTATTCTTTTGTTAGCTTGCATTCTGAAGGACACTTTCCCTGAATTTTTTTTTTCGTAAGCTGTAAAACAAACATAAAATATACTGGGGACATGAAAATGACTGTTTTTGGGAGAATGACCCATATATATATATATATATATATATATATATTTACTTATGTATGTATACATGCAAGGAAGCAAGGTGATGGACGCGCAGAGAGTAGTGCTTGTAAAAATTCTTCGCAAGTTTTAATTAAAAGGATCTAACAATTCCCCAATCAAATATTTTCGTGATTGTATTTCTGCGTTATTATTTAAATATATCCATAATTTTAATTATAATTTTTAAAAAAATGTATATACGTATCTTTAAAATTATTTTTTCTAACCTTCCATATGGGTTCTAACTTTTCATGCATATATTAATTTGTGCAGATGATATTTTATCAGAAAAATAAAAACATACACAAAAAGGTGGTCCTCAACTATTAAATATACACTTCTGACGGATTTCAATTTTTGACCTTCAAAATATAACTATATTAGAGATAACCATAGTCTAGAAAAAATTTGATCCCAATTTTTTATTCTGGAAAGAAATCAAACATTTTGGTTCCTTATTTTAATTTCACTTCTGGAGTAAATAGTTAAAACTATAAGATTATGTTTTTAATATTTGAAGCTTTATTTTAAAGATGCAATATTAAAAAAAATCTTATTTTGAATACATGTTGATGGTAATAATTTAAATGATTTTAAACGTAATGTGATGCATTATACAGTATTTTAGGAAATTTACTAATAGATTTTGAAGTTGATAATTGTAGTTAAAAGCTCTTATTCTCTAATCGAACATAATATGATTTTTTAATGTTTATGATTTTCAAATCCTTAAAAACTTTTTACCGTACAAAATTATGATCTGGAAGATATAGTTTTAATAGTTTAGCCAGGTAACTTATCAAGAAATTGAGCACCGTCATGTAATTTCACAGTATTTTACATGCTCTCAAATTTCTTAGTTTAGAGCTTCAAATTACAAATATGTTGATTTGGTCAGTTATTCAGAATGTAGCGTGTTTTTTAACACCGTGCGCACGTTCTTCGTATTAAACCAGAGCAGTTTTTTTCCATCTTGATGCAACTTTTCCAAGCTTTTAAAACATTAAATATGATAACCAGAAGGCAAATTTTTCTAGGTTGACTCCGATTTGTAATACATTAAAACATCTTCCCTTGAAATAATTTTCATACTTATATATATGAAATACAAACAAAAGAATTGTCTCTTTTATGTGAATCAAACTTCATTGTAGAGTTTAGGAATTTTTCGTGAATGTTTTAAACTATGCCAAAAATGCTAACGCAATAGGTTGCATTCACTGGAGAGTTAGTTTTCCACTTATCTAATACTACAGCAGATGTTTTTTATTTATGACGAGATGAAAAGAAAACTAAAATTATTATTACGATATCAATATATGTATGGTCCAGAAACAATGTTTACAAAGCAGATCTTATTTTATTGGGTACCGTGTTCTTCTGGAATAAAAAAGTAACTCATTGGCTATTAATATGATATGCCACAGAGCTCCGAATGTTTCGTTAGAGTAACAAAAAGCAAACCTGTATCCTAAAGGAATAAAAAGTCTTTACTTTAGCAACAAAAACACTTTTAACAAGCTTTAGTCTTAATTGCTAAGAACACATCATATTTCTCCATGAATTGTACAAAGAGCTCAACTTGAGGAGCTACATCTGATTAATCATCATTTCGGTTTGCGCTACACTTATGAATATATTCAATTCTCTTCATTCAGAATGTATTAAAGAATTTAGTTAATTTTATAACGTTCCTAAACTTGCTTTTTAACTGCCTTTGACTACCAAGTAATATACTTGTTATGAATAACAGTTTTCGGAGAAAACTTCAAGCTTCGTAAAATTGAACGTTCTTCATACAACTCATTTTTTACAGTGTTAGCAAGTCAATGTAAGTACACAAACTAAAATCATTTATTCTGTTTGCAATTAATGTCCGACATTGATGCCAATAAATGGAGGTATACACGTTAACTTATCAAATACTTTCTTTGGAATGCAGAATAAAATTGTCTTGGTAAATTTATTTTTAAAAATGCCCGACTTCAGAATAAGTAGAAGCACCAATAGATGGCGTTAAAGATCAAATACGACACTGGAAATATAACCCGAGAATATTTGTCTATTTTGTTGACATCTTTGATTCGGGGAACGGAAGCCTTGAGGGCGTTGGCTCTCTTTTTTAAAGCTTGAATAACTTTTGGCTTTCGCCCGTATTCCATCCTACTTCGGCGCCCCAAGCCACTAGGAACTCTAGGGCTATAAGAAGTGCGTAAAGATAAGTTACTCAAGCGCAATGAGGGCGGAAATATGGCTTCCGTCTCACTAGTAGCATTACTCAGAGACTTCCTTTTCCGTAAACAAGGGATCGGGGACATTCTGACATCCTGGAGTTCTATTATTTCTTCATTCTGAAAAGAAAACGAATACATATAAAACATGCAACGTTTGAAAAACATCCATAAATACTTTTGTTGTAAGTCTAGCTATATATATTGAAGTGATTTATGATAAACTTTTTTCTTCAGAAACTTAAAACTTTTTTTTTCTCATTTGTTCTACTTGGTAAAACATATAAGATTAATTGAATGAACATGAAAAATAAATACTTAGTTTTCTATTAAAAAAATTCTCATTGCTAAAGTAAATGAATCCTGCCAGCAATATGTATGCCAAGTGCTAGGGTCTATTAATTTCTATTAAATTTTAAAACTATGAAACTTTTTGAAATCTTTCTGTAAGACAAATGCAATTTTATACTGTGATTTATATTTTTGCCGATTTTACTCCTTATTTTAGTTATTTAATTGGAATATGTTTAATGGTATATCAATCAATTATAAAAGTTTTAAAATTTACTATAATTTGCGCAATTGTAGAAAAATAATAAATTTTCATGAAAAAAACAAAATAAATTTTAAAATAAGTAATTCTTAAAAATAATTATCTCTTTTTAACTATGAAAAAAGGTTTGTTTTATTTTATTTATTTATTTTATTTATTTATTTAAGTATTTTTTTGTAAAGGAGTTTTTTTTATTTTCTCAAAGCAGTTAGGAAAAATTTGAAACAATCCATCGTGCATTTTTTTTTAAATGTAGTTTTTGAAATCGCAGTGAAAAATTATAAACTATCTATATTAAATGTATTGTTGAATAAAGTGTAATAACTTTTTCTTTATTGACCACAAATTCTCACTGGATGTAAAAGAATTTTTATGAAATTTTTCGATGAAATTTTAATAAGTAACTGAGTATTTATATAAAAAAGCTGAGTTGTTCTAAATTTGCAAAAAAAAATTCAAACATAATTTTTAATTATAATTTTTTTCCTTAAAAATATTGAGTTAATTCAAAAAAGTTTAATGTATTTGTTCATAGGCGTAACTTTTATTGACTTTCTTCCGAATGACTAACTTTACATTTTCGAATTTTTGGAAACTATAACGTTTAAAAGCTATTTTTTCAAAATTTAAACTATTGTATTAGTGACAGATAAAAAGTATCAGAGCTCACTATTAGCGAATATTTTGAAGCTAGAATCTTTATAAATTTGCTAGAATTTCTTGCTAATTTTATAATGCGTAGTAATTGCTTATAATGCGTAGTAGAATATAGTTAACCCTCTGAGCGTCAGTTCCGGATTTCTTCAAACTTTTAGTTGAAAACTACCCTGCATCAAAAATCTCTTTCTCCCATTTTATTCAATGGGAGAGTGGTGCGTAGTAGGGAAATTTCCGTGTAAGTTTCCCCTGGGGCTCAACGTTTGGAGGGTAAAAACAATTACATTTTAGGCCCTACGTATGATTAAAGTATAAGAGGGAGTACGAAAATAAGTTTGCCTTGTTATTTTCTTCTAGAAATCGAAGAATAATGGGGAAAGCAAAAAAACGGTTGAGCATGAAAGACACCATTTGGTATCGTTCGACAATAATCAGTTAAAGGTGCTCTCGCAGCGTCTGAAGAAAGTAGGGGCGAGCCTCTCAATCCAGTGCAGTATTGTTGCTCGTTGTTGAACTTTTAGTTGATTTGAACTGTCAATTCTACTAGGTACTGTTACACCCTGTCAAAATTAAAGGAGGCTACACGGAAAAAGAGGCCTAGATTTCTCACATCTGGCGTTCTGTAATCGAATGACAAGAGAGACCACATTCGGCAACAGCTTTTCAAAACCATATTGCAACTCTTAGTTTGGAGCGCCTCAACCATCCGCCACCCTGTTCTGATCTCACACTCAGTCACCTCTTTTAACGGCTTTGAAGAGAGATCTTTGATGCTGGCTCTTTGAAAAAATTCTCAAGTTACATAAGCCGTTCCACGCATTCACAAATGTTTTTTTTTTCTTCTGGTCTTTTTAAAACTTATAAAATGGTATGACAAATGTCTCAACGCAATTTGTAATCATTTAAAAAAATAAAGTTACCTCTTATCTTAGAAAATATTTCATTATATTTTCTGTCTTTCATACCCACCTCTGTCCTCAGCCGTTTAGGAGAAATAATTATCGGACTCCACTTTAGTATTCCAATTTAGAAAAGACCGATTTTATTATGTTATCAACATTATTAAGCTACATAAAAACAAGACACAGTGATGGAAAAGTTTACTTACTGGACAAACAACGTCATTTGCTTTATTTTCCTTTTTTGTTTTCTTTTTCGCTCTAGCTCCCCAATAAGTGTAATTTACAGCAGCATATTCTAAAAGTGCGGCGAATACAAATACAAAACACATCACTAGATATATATCGATGGCTTTGACGTATGAAATACGAGGCAGAGACGAGCGTACTCCTGTGCTAATTGTAGTCATGGTCAATACAGTGGTAATACCTAAAGTGAAAAAAGAATAAAGTAAAATAGAGTCCTTTAGCTTGATTTTATATATTTACTGAGTCATTAAAAGCTTCTAAAAAAGTCTGATCTATACTAGGCAGTCGCTGTACTTAGTTTGTTATTATTATTATTCTTTCAATACAATGTGAATGAATTAGAGAAAATAAAAACGCACCTAAACTTTTAAGATACCAGGAATTAATTTTGATTCCAAAATTAATGACCTATTCCGAAAGTTTCAAGCAATAAAAAATTTAATGTCGAAAATAAAGCTTAAAATTTTATTATTCAAGAAGGTTTTATGAGGTGTTTCAAAAAATATGACTTAAATAAAAAGATATTGTTCACTTGTTTTTAAATTGTAACTTTGTTTCATATGCGAAAGATATATATATATGTAAGGTATATAAATGCAAAATATGTAATTTATGTTGTTCATATTTTAAGAAAAATTTAGATCATATTTTTGTAGACGAAATAATCTTTATTTAAGACTACACCTAAATACAATATTGATAATATTTCATGAAAAAATAAACAGTTACATTTGTTGAAAGCAAAATTAAAAAACAGAGAAATTTACAGGCAGGATACCTGCTCATTTAGAGCATATTTCTATTTTGTTATGTCGTAGGTTTGTACTCAGTTAATTCTCTGCACGAGCAGCCTGGTTCTGGATGGAAACTAAATTATACGATTGAAACTCTTTAGACAAAATGCAATTTGTAACACAATTAAATATTTTTTTATTTAATTTATTTGTAGTTCAATTTTCAGCATTAGTTTACCGTACGCATAGTAATTTAAGCAAAGTTTAAACTACTTTTTTACTGCGTAAATGCAACATTCCCATGAAGATCATGAAAAATAAGAAAATAACCTTTAGTTAATGCTGTGCACTAATTACGTTAAATAAAAATGCCGGGTTATCAACCACTAAAAAAATACAATTACAATTCACTAGTATATAAGATATGTTAACTCGAGTCAATTGTTGGGGTACCCTTTGATGCATGAAGATCAATATTGTCGATAACTTCTCCCCCCAAAATGTTGTTTTTGTTACACTAAGAGAAGTTCCTTGAAAAAAAATTGTTAAATAACAGTTTATTAATTGTTATTTTACCGTATTCACACAAACAGTCAAATGACCGAAAATAAGATGCTACTGAAGCTGTTAACAGTATTGATCAGTTTATTAATTGCTTTTACCTAATACGGCAAAACAACCAGAATTGTGTCGCACCACCTAATGAAGCCATTTAGTTCTGATGATAGTTGTAAATGTTTAAAAAAATGTTTATTCATGATAATTGTAAATGTTTAAAAAAATGTTTATTCATGATAATTGTAACTGTTTAAAAAAACGTATAATTTCGTATTCATAGTTTCTTAACCATACTAGTAGTAAACAGCTTCCATGCCGTAAATGCAAAAAAAAATGTTCTTTATCGTAAACTTTACGGTTAATTAGATGGATCGTAATTGAAAATAGATACTGCCGATGATTTAACCAAAATTATAGAATGAAAGTACCAGAAAATCAACCAAGTTATAGCAAGAACTTATTTCGGAAAAAAGAACCAATGAATAGAGAGTTGGACTGAACAAGAGCAGTGTGACATGTATAGGTATGAATAAAAGAGTTAAAATAAGAAATAAAAATGCAACAAAAAGGAAACAAATAAAAAAAAAGATTACGAGAAATAGTTCAAAATTGCTGTGAACTTGATAAAAAGTATAATCCATTTCATTACCATACTTCGGAATACAAAATGATCCACTGAAATGAAAATTGCCATAATTCATATACACTCATGGACAAAAAAATTAGCGCATCAAGATGGAGTCGTCAAAATGGAACGAAATTTTACATACGTAATGACTACTTTGATGTAAGTAAATGATTAGAAAATCAAAGATTATCGTTTTTCTTTGATTTTCTAATCATTTACTTACATCAAAGTAATCATTACGTATGTAAAAATTTGTTTCATTTTGATGACTCCTTCTTGGTGCTCAAATTTTTTTTGTCTATGAGTGTATATTTCACACTCCGACGTAAGTCATTAATATTGCACAAGCCTTTAAATTGGTTGCGGCACAACGTTTAAACCCTCAGCATTTTAAGTTACCAAAAAAAGAGGATTGACAGTTTGTTGGCTTATGACGTACGGTCAGTGATGAGCTTTTAGTTGGCAAAAACCTGTCAGCTACATACTACATTCACAGGTAGATTTGTGAAGTTTATGAAGCTTCCTACAGGCACGCTGACAGGAAATTTTTCTACTCCATGACAATGGCTCTCTTTACAGCTCCGTCCTGAGCTTTAATTGAACTCTTTTGGTTGGGAGGTTTTGGACCACCCCTTAATACAGCGCTGACCTTGCGGTAAGTGATTTTCATCTTTTCCGATGCCTCAAACATCAATTTGGCGGCAATCAGTACAACGATGATGAAGACGTGAAAACTGTCGTGACCGCTTGGTTATCGAAACAGGCGGCAAATTACTATAAATAGGGTATTCTAGATCCAGTTGTAAGCTATGATAAGTGTTTAAGCAAACTTGGCAACTAGACTGAAAAAAGAGTAAATTATTTAGAATTAAAAAATAAATTTATATACAGAAATTGCATTTAGTTGTTGAAAATATTAATAAAAGACGATACTTACCAAGTGCCACTCTTGCTGATGTAGCTTCATGATTTATCCAAAATGAGACCCAAGACAGCATAACGATGAGAATGGACGGCAAATATGTTTGAAATATAAAATATCCAATATTTCTTTTCAGTTCAAAGCTCAGTGATAAACGTTGGTATGTCCCTAAAATTAATTTAGATTTTCATTATTAACAACAAACCTGCAAGTGTGAAGCTTAACGTGGGGGATGGATGCAGAATAATAAAATAAATTTAAAGAAAACACGTGTAATTTTATTTTAAATTCAAACACAGTTATAAATGGTAATATGATCCTGGAATGAAATAATTTTTTATTTGAACAAAGTACAGCTGTTTGAGATGAATAATATAATATTATATATATATATATATANCGAAATATGTACTAGGTTTAGTTAGTTATATATATATATATATATATATATATATAACTAAACCTAGTACATATTTCGGACATTTACCAAAGCTACTTTGTGATTGTCAACATTCCACGACGGAAATCAACAACCACCGGTTTCAGTCATTCAGAATAACACATATATGTATATTATTTAAATTTTCTGAAGAGACAAAATGACATCGCAACTATTCTTGCTGCTGACTTTGCGCCTGTCTATTTGAGCAAAAATAATGAAAAATATTGTGGGATTATGAAGATAATAACTTATATTTATCATATATAACTTATATATACCATAAAAGATAGTGTCGTATCAAAGTCTCTAAATGACAAGACCGCAGGATCAAATGCAGTAGACAAAACCACGAATAATACATAATCGAGGATTGTATGTCAGTCCTTATTGATATTTCAAAACAATATATATGAGATAAGAGTTCCAGAAAAATGATAAAGTAGAAACACGTTCTTTTACAAAGGATATACATTCACGTGCGAGTCATATCCCGGTATTCACTACACTGTTCTTATTTTAAGGTTATAGGCCATTGATTAGCTTAAACTCGCTTGGTAAAATGACCAAGAGAGAGTAAAAGATGTTAGAAACATAATTTGAGTCTCGTTATAAAGGTTTTTCATTTTTTCTCCTTGCTAAGAGAAAAAAAGAGTTGAAAAGAAAGAATAAACAAATGCAGGAGCACAAATGTTTTTTTTTTTAAATTATATATATTTTCTTACATTTACCTTTATAAGTAATTTTTAAATGCATTTTACACTAACTGACTTATCATTGAAGATTGAGAAAGACTGTTCATTGTATTCCTAGGATGTCTGAAAGAGTCCGTCTGGCCTTTCCAGGATAGTTAGTTGGTAAATAAATTAGACATCGAAAATCTTAAGAAATTAATAATAAATATATTAGTGACTTGATCATCAAAATTATGCAATATCTTATTTTATTTCATTAATATTTGATTAAAATATTTAATTAAACGGAACACTTAATTTTTTTATTATGCGTATGCATTAGTTTCCAAGATAATTGAGTTTCGTTTTCTTTATAAATAAAAATTAAAAAGATATGCAGAAACATTCTTGTTTTCTTAAGGAGACTTGTACCTACAAAAAGGTACCTTGCACACAACCTAATTGGGGTCATGGGGTACCTACTAAAATGCCTTTGGAGCCACTCTAACCCTTCCCGTTATCCTAGGTATTAGTTTCTATGTACACACTCCCATAAAGCTAGCTCATGAATGATTAAATAGGAACTTAAATTGGATCAAATTATAAATAAACGGAAAGGTTCAATACTTTCAACTAGTTATTTTTGAATTACAGAATAATAAAAAACGAGCGGGGCAAAAATTGCCTTTTTTCGAGTGTAAAACGTTGTAATAAATATTAATTTACAAAATTATTGGAAATTATACATATTTTAATAGTATTAAAATTGTATAAATAAATTATTATTTTAAAGTTTTCTTCATTTTTAAAAACTCTGTTTTTGCTTAAGGCAACATCATAAAATAGGATAAGCAGGTTCATAAAATTCTACTTTTACTCTACAAAAAACTTTTCATTATTTCGCTTTTAGAAAATAACTTATTTAAAAGATATAAGTTTTCGAAATAATATCATTAAGTTTAAATTATTTAAGTAGCTTTAACTCATTTAAATGCTCGTCCTTCTCTTTTCGATCAAGCTCTCATCTTCTCAGATTCCCAAGCTGCGATTCTGGCCATTGCCAACTTCTCTCAAGCCCCTAGCTCTTTGTCCATTGTGAAATGTAGATCTTTAATGACAGAAATGGGTGAAAAATATAAAACCTTACAATGGATCCCTTCCCACTGTGGTATCCCCGGCAACGAAAAAGCGGATGCACTGGCCGTTGCTTTGTTAATCAAGCCCCAAATAACTTGGTTAGCTGTAAGTCCACTTCATTAATGTTTAATCATGCAATTAAGACAACGCATATATCATTGCTAAAAGAACGGACGATAGAAAAATCGTGGAGAAATGACATCCTTAATCTCCCCGATTGCCTAAGAAGCAGTGCTGTAGCTGCCTTTCTGGATAATCCTCCTCTGCCGCAGTGGAGCGACGATGAACGCTGGGATTCAACTGTTCAGTTCTCACAAAGAACTGTATCTACTCCCGATACTGAGAGGCCAGAGATTTTTTGTTCAATTTAAATTTTGATTTAATTTTTGTGTTTGATGTTTTGGTTTTTTAATTTTGTATATTTCATCTCTTTCTGTATTTGTATTTCTCTTTTCTTTTGATCTCTGTACGGCGTTAGGATATTGTCTGTATCACCTGCTGCATTGGAAATAAAAAAATAAAAAAAAAGTTTAAATTATTTAAAAAAAATTTTTTTTATATAATTTTCGTCGATGTAATATGTTATAACTTTGACATGCATATTTCAAATAATCACTCTGACACATCGCAATAATTTCAAGTTTTTTTAAAAACATTATTTTACTTTAATGAAGAATAAAATATTTGGTTAAAACGAAATAAAATTCATATTCCTCATGTCAACACAAATTTTTTTTTGTTTTTATGGTCTAGAATTTAAAATTAAACGGAATTTAAACTAGAATTCTTATCCAGAAACAATTTCACTGAATAAAAAAGTTTAAAAAAAATAGTTTCAACAAAATAAATTAAGTAGGAAAGACCACGAATAAAAGGAAAAATTAATAAAAATCCGAAACTGAGAAGTGAGAATTTGAATAAAGAATTGTTTTTGATTTCACCTTCAGAAAAACTCTTTCATATTCGCATTCTAGTCAAAATCCATGACAACGTAAATAATTCTGTACTACTGAAATGTTTCTGTTCAATAAAACTCAAGACTAAAAGTATTCTGACTAATAATGAAAAGAAAAAGACGTACTTTTCTTTAAATAAAATAAGAGAAAGTGGTAATAAAGTATGACGTAAAAACTATGAAAGAAAAGAAATCGTTTATTTGAAATAAGCAACATCTTCAACTGCTCTGCAGATGCGAAGTTTATCCAGGAGTTATTAGTTTATTTTTACATTTTTATATTTAAGATTTAAGGGAGAAAGGAGACAGGGAAATGCGGTTGATAATGTGGTTTTTTTTAAAAAAAACAGTTTTAGGGCACATTTTTTAAGGATTGCAACAAAAACTTAATTTTTTTATTGAGTAAATCTCAGAGTTTTTCTTTAAAATAAGGACTGAAAATAAAATTTTTCATAACATTTTTTGACTTTTCTTATCAGTTTTATTATGCTGCTTTACACGAATTTAAAACAAATATTTTAATTTAGAAGTAAATTAATCTTAAACTATTTTAATTAATTTGTATTTTCGCAGCTATCACTATATAAATAGGCACCTAATGCAAAAATGAAGAGATGAAGAAGACTGAAAAATCATTAATTTAGCGGATTTCATCTAAGGGGGGTAAGCAACAGTTTCAACACTTATACTTTAAGGGTTGAAGCATAAAGTTTATTACTTATTGTGTAAATCTCTGATTTTTCCAAAACACAATGACAAAAAATATTTTTTTCGTAGTATTTTTTGACTTTGCTTATCAGTCAGCATTCTTGGCAGTTATTTAAAACAAATATTTTAATGTAGACATAAATATATTTTAAATATATTATTAATATATTACGCATTTTCATCACTATAATTGTGTAAATTGGCACCGTATGAAAAATTTTTGAAAAATTTTTATTTTTGCAAATAAAAATAATAAGATTTTTCAAAATGTCGTAGACCGTGAGAGGAAGACATTCCAAATAAATTTAGATCTGGCAATCCCAGCTCAAAAATATCTAAATAATAAAAAATCAAACTATAAATTCGTTTATAAAATCATAATAAGTGAACATTCTTAAACTCTTAAGCATCATTTTTTTCTAGTACTAAAGGTTAATTGGGGATTTAACGCATTTTAATAGTATTAGTAAAATAGGAGTTAAAAAATAGTAATCTACATCAAAATCCCGAAAGTGTTTTTTCTGATCATAAGTGAATTTAAGTTACCATACTACTATTACTATGTAAAAATGAGTTGCTGAAAATAAAAGCAAAAATGTGTCAAAATAACTCCGTATACTCGAATGAGATACAGCGAAATAAGTGAAATTAAAATTATTGATAACCTGATTAAGCTATTGCGACTATAATTACAACCCTAATTTTCCCCATTGCAATCATTTTTACCATTGAAATAGGTAATTAGTATGTGAAGGTGTGCCAATGGGGAGGAGCTATATTAAGCTTCCTAAGTGTTCCTGAACGAGGAACTATAGTGGATAGACCGTCCTGATGTGAACTCGAAGGTCTTTGCTTCGAACCCTCTTGGTAGCCAACGAATGTCTCTCTGACACCATTTTTGACATTATTAATTTATTCTTTTATATGAAATATCTATGGTAAAGCAAGTTCTGTAAATATGCTCAAAAGTTTTTGATTTGCATAGTTTATGAAATGCGTAAAATATTAAATTAAAAAAAGCGATGTTTATAGAGAGAACCTTTTGATTGCTACCTCTGATTATTTTTATGCCTGTTTTTTCCTTTCTTTTTAACCTCTTCCCTCTCACTCCCGTGAAATTTCCGGACTGGAGTGTTCAGTAGTAAAGCGCCAATAAGAATAAAATAATTCATTCCTTTTGCCCAGAAAACATTTTATTTCTCATTATACACCCAGATGTCAGTACCCGGATATTTTTTAAGGTAATTGTAGATAGTTAGCTTACTTTAAACTACATGTCAGCACTAATTAAATACGTGTATTTGACAAAATAGGCACTTTTATGACAGTTTTCTTTAAATTTAACTGATCGGTAAAAAAAGGAGAAAAAAAATTTATACTGTTTGACCACAAAATAAGATAACTGTGGCGCCAGGCATGGTGCGTAGGCGCCAAAAGAATCAACGGGATTACAAACACACGATCGGCAACCTTGGAACTGCCCCAGTATTTAAGAAGCTTCGAACTTTACTCAGTCTCTATCCCACACCGTCTTACTTAACTTTTATGTTTCTGTTTTTAGCTTGTTATGTTCAGTTGTTAAATAAATGTTTAAGTTTATTGTTGTCATAGTTGTCTTCAACTTAATATGAGAGGGTTCCTCCCCCTCATAACTAATATTTCTATTTCTATTTAATTAACATTAAAACATGTTAACAATAAATGGAGAAGGAAGAAAATTCTGTTAAAATTACCGTATTGAACGGCAATGACAATTCTGGTTTAAAAAAAGAAAAAACCTAATTCTAGTTAAACCAACCAAAATATGCGGTGTTAAAATCATTCATTTGGTAGTTTCTTTGTTCGTATGATAACGATTTAGGGGAAATTCTGGTTTTTAAAGTTGAAGTTTTTATTACCACATACTTAGTAAAAAATTCATATATATATATATATTTATATATATATTGAAAAACAGATGTCATTATAAGTTTTTCACAGTGGTATTTTTACCCTGCATAATTATTTTTGCTGCTAAACTTACAGTAATTTTTTTATAAATTACGACCTCTTTTTAACAAACAGTTTTTTTAACGCAGACTTAATTATCTAACAACTGGCGAGCATCATGGTAAAATCACTGGCGTAAAATCAATGGTATTCACTAATATTTATATAAGATGCAATCGTGATAATGAGCTTCGTGCTAATAATTATGTTTAATCAATAATATCAGTATGCAATTATTTACCACNCTTTCCGTTGTGAAAGAAATGATTTTGTTAAAAGTTTGAAACTTATTAAATATTTAAAATTATCAAATTTTTTAATCTAACATTTTTTTTAATTTTTAAGTATTTACTTAATATAGTTATTTTACTCTTTTCCGCTATGGTCTGATTTTAATTATTAATTAAGTAATAATTAATAGAACTATTTTTTTAATAAATATCTAGTCCTATTTTAAGTTGAAAGTTCAAAATAATACTTCTATCGAATATACTCAATAATTTTCTTCCTTTTATTGAAAGAAAAACTTTGAATAATATATGATAAGAAAATTTTGTCGCGAAAGAATTATTAGAAGTTCTCCGAATCATAAATTGTTCCAGAAATGTCGAGTTTATCCGAAAATAATTAGTTTCTTTTATTCTTGTTATTCGGTTGGAAAGAAAGAAAGTACAAACAAAAATTGATAGCGTGGGTGTTTTAAAAAAATAAAATTCGAACCTAAAGGAGATAATGCATCTTGAAGGAATAAAAATGAAATTTTATGTTAGCGATTCATACCAGAACTTTAGTCAGTTTTTATCATGCTTTTTAACGAGTATTTTTCGAAAGAAGTTTTGAATTAAGTTTTCAGGAGAGTAAATATATCTGGTAACTTTAAGATATATTTAATAATATATCTTACACTTTTTAAAACTTTGCCCATGAACTGTTCTGTGTTTTTATTTCTTTCTGAAAGATTAAAGCAATTATTTTTTAAAATTTCTAAGTTTGAAATAATATATTCATTTATTTTTCAAAAATTAAAATATCACTGAAATATCACTGAAAAATATCATAGAAATATTGATGATATCAATGATATTTCATTGATATAGTAATGATATTTCAATGATATCAAAAAATATCAGTAAAACCCAGAAACAAAAAGGAGATTTACTGGTGAAAAATTTGGACTATTTTCGGTTAATTGGAATAGTTTCGGTAGGACGGATAGTTTTAAATATATCATAATGATAACAAGAAAACATAATCTAGATTGAATACGGAAAACTCAAAATTAGAGTAATTAAATACGGAAGCTGAACAGTATAGATAGAATATTGTATAGTTTTTGTGAGTTTAATTATTGGGCTAACGTTTTTACCATTTAATTACCGGTTGAGATGATCGTATGATCTTATCCACCATATTAAGTCTCATGCATTCAAATGTCCAGCTGTTTCAATTTTCAATGAAAAAAAAAACTACTTTTACAGTTGAGTTAAAAAAATATAAAGCAAAGAAGGTTTTCCCAGAAAAATCTTTCTACTGAATTGCGAGATATGCATGTACTCTTAATGAAAACAATTGAAATAAATAAATAAAATAGTAAGAAAGAATTTTTGCCGTAAGACCTGGGAGTTTAGAAATAACAATTTTTGCATGTTGCCTAAATGAAATTCTTTGATACAAATTAACAAATAAATAATAACTGATAAATTAATAAGTAAATAATCACGTAAAAATTTTTTTCCGAAAACTCTGCCCGGTAAACCCTACACTGATGTTTTTTTAAGGTCAAGTGCCATTGCCCGGTATACATTTGCCCGATACTCCAAACACTGATGTTTCTTCTAATTTATCGTCAGTAAGTATTAAAATATAGAATAAATATAAATATATCAAATAAATATAATAATATCAACGAATAAATTAATATAAAATTGGATATAACAAATATTTCGGACATTCACCATAGCGACTATGTGATTGTTGACATTCACCGGTGAGAGTCGACATTCTCCTGATTTCGGTTATTCACCGTAACATCTCTCTCTCTCTCTCTCTCTCTCTCTCTCTCTCTATATATATATA
>NC_092214.1:84279987-84282994 GCF_043381705.1 Parasteatoda tepidariorum
ATAAATATCAAACAACTGGAAAAAAAAATTTTTTTTTTGAAAATCCGGAAAATAAAAGATATAATCTTTTCATCAGCCCACACGATTATATCCATAGAAAAGAGTGCTTTCTGATATTGTATCAATATAGCCAGAGCAAAATATATCAATACAATAGTGTGAGGAGCACTCAAAAAATTTTTTATGAAAATTACAACAAATAAAATAGAACGCAATAAATAAAAATAACATGTAAAAACAGAAAATAAAATTAAATAAAAAGAGAATAAAACATAAAACATGAACTATAAAGCGAGTAGCGAATTCAAATGTACTTATATGAACGGGAAATTTTTCAAGAATGAGTTGAATTATTTTCGTAACAAGATTGCCAGATTGCAAAATGTGAAAACAAAAGCGCAAATTGAGCGTAACAAGAGGAGTTTTGTTTTAAAGTGCCGTTCTTACTGCATTGCCGTTTGATTTGTTAGTTACCAAGGAAGGGCCCGAAAATGGATTTGCGCAAGGTAATATTATATTGGATAATTCAAAGAAATTGACCATAAATAACTTTAGAAAATAAATATTTATTTTAGAAAAAATTTTTAAAATAGAAAATAGAAACATGAATTGCCTGTTTTGCACATAATTTTAGCCTCTGATTTGCCCGAAATGGATTTGCACATGGAAAAATTACATCAATTAACAAAGAAATCTTTTTAATAAATAATTTAAGCCACGGATTTACTCGAAATGGATTTGCACATGGAAAAATTTTATAAATTAACAAAGAAATTTATTAGTAAATAATTTTAGCAGCGGATTTTCCCGAAATGGATCTGCACATAGAAAAATTGTATAAATTAATGAAGAATATTTTAGTAAATAATTTTAACCACGTTTTGGCCCGAAATGGATTTGCACGTGGAAGAATTTTATAAATTAACAAAGGAATTTTTTTAGCAAAGGAATTTTTTAGTAAATAATTTTTACCACGGATTTACCCGAAATGGATTTGCACATGGAAACATTATACAAATTAACAAAGAAATTATTTAGTAAATAATTTTGGCAACGAGTTTACCCGAAATGGATTTGCACATGGGAAAATTATATAAATCAACAAAGAAAATTTTTAGTAAATATATCCAGAAAAATATAAGATTAATTCAGTGATTTTATATAGAACTGTATTACTTTTGTTGGGTATCCATTGGTTTTTTTCAAATTTTGAAAGAGTTTATCGATTTGTTTTTTGGATAAATAAATATTACTACATATTCTTTCAATTCTATTCATTTCATTAAAAGTGGTATTTAAATAGATGCTCCTAGAAACATTAGAATTCCAAGTAAATAGTTTATTTATAGTAAGTTAGTAGTAATTAGTTATTAGTTTATTTATATTAATATTAAAATCATTTCTTTTATCATATAAATCAACAAAGCAGATATTTTCTTCTTTTATAATACCCAAATCCAAAAAATTGAAATTAATATTATCATCATGATTACGAAGCAAGATTAATTCCTCGTTGTAAAAAGCATTTAATAAAATAGTATAATCTTGAAAATTAAAGATAATTAAGTCATCAATATATCTAAAAACAAAATTTAATACTAAGAGTATAATTTTTTTTCATAATGATGCAAAAATAAGTTAGCTAAGAGAGATGAATACTTAGATCCTTGTGGTATTCCAGCAATTTGAAGAAAAATATCCCCTCCATTACAAAGATAATTATTAAAGAGACAAAAATTAATCAGAATTTCTCAATAATCAAAATCGCAACAAATGACGTTTTTAAAATCATAGTAATAATTCAAAAGAACATCTTTTAGTTTAGAAAGGGGAATGCTATTGAAAAGATCCTAGAAATCAAAAGTCGCAATGGAATTAATTTTATTATGTTTAATGAATTCTGAAATCGGTTGATTATTAATGATAATTCAAGAGAAACCTTCTTTAGAAATATTGTTAATAATTTTATTTAAGTAGTTAGAGAAAATGGTGCCAGGTTTAGTTAGATAAGTATTAGATCACACCAACCGATTTTAGAATTCATTCAGGGGGTCATTAATTCACCACAATTTCATGACCATCTGCTTGATTGTGGGAGTGTGGTCAGCATTGAGCCGCAGACATGCTGATACCCATCAATCTGAAGTGGATGGGTGGACTTCAAACAGCCATTGGGGATCGAATCCAAGTCCTTTTCAATGACATTTCAGTGCCTAAACTACTGAGTCATCCCTGCTTATATTTCGATGACATCCTTAGAATTTAAAGCCAAAAATTAAACTCTGTTAAGAATTGTTCAAAATGCTTGTTAAACTAAAAACTTTTTGAATATAGAGACAGAAGTGATTATTTTGCGTCGAAGACAAAATTTGTTACGTATAAGTAAATGGGGATTGAAAGATCTAGATTAGTATTTGAGTCAATTATGTCATAGTGCCTCAATCTATAGAGTAAGAGAGCATTCTAAAATCAATTCGAACAAAATATTACGAATGAGGAATTTAAAAGGAAAACTCCGCTTTTACATCTATTTTATTAACGCAAAAACCGTATTAAGATTATTAACTATTCATTAAGAATATTTTTATAAAATAAGAAATCAATAATTATTAATTTCAAATCAAAAACTTCTTGATTATATTTATTTTATATTTGTTAATCTTCAAATTAATTAAAACTCGCTATAGATTTCCCTTCAAGTATTGGAGTGGCACGTCCGAAACTGTTTACAGATTCATGAAATAGATGGCGCCACTGAACATGTCATTAATTCAGGAAAAGCAAAATTTCTTAAAGCATTTACTAGTATTTCTTTATTTTTAATTTTAACTTATAAGTCAGTTTTTTAAAAAAAAATGAAGGTGACGATAATCAATATTCAATTTTAAAAACTCATTTGAATTCTGCTGGAAAGATGTTATTTGCCAAGATAATATTTTTCTGTTTCAGTCTTTTCTAACTTAGAGACATAGTTTTTTCATATATATGAGTTAAAAAAATATAAAGC
>NC_092214.1:84284854-84290109 GCF_043381705.1 Parasteatoda tepidariorum
TTTAAAACAATGCATGCCTATCCATAACTAAAGAAAAAAATTAGATGTAGGTCAAGAATATGTAACAAATTCTAAATAAAATAAGACATTATTTTAAACATGAAACAAGAGTTAAAAATATTGACGCTTAGATTTTTATACATCAAAATTAAAGATAACTTGACCATTTCGAAACTTTTTTTTATAGCATTTAATGCGCTTAACTCGTAAAATCTACTGATACTCCGTATAAAGAAAACTACTTAAATTAGGAATAAGTCCCTTAGAAGCGCTATATAAATTTATTTATTTCAATAATAAACTAAAAATCTTGCCGTCTTAAATTCACATAGGAAATGCCATTGAAATGGTTCGTTCGAAAAATTGTTTGGAACGCGTTTGGAAGGAGGCGAGGTGAAATACGTCATCACTGTCCCTGTCTATTGCACAAATTGGGAACCCAGGATGAAGCGCTTTGAAAAAAGATCTTAAATTCAAAGATTGCAATATCTCTCTATTTACAGAAGGTACTGAACATGCTCCATTAACTGTTAGGAAATATCTTTTGTGACAAATTTTACACGAAATATTTTAAATTATTCATATTTTGAATGAGTATTAGCATTTTAGAAGCTTGCAGGTATTAATAGTAGTCTTTTTGAAAACATATACTACCAAAACAGTGAAATTTAACGTCAATTTACCGCATAATTTTTATAGCCAAGATCGGTTTTCCAGCTAAATGGTAAAATCCTGTAAATTTTTGTCAGTAGCGTATAACTGTGGCTTACTAGAGTGTTTTTACGGATGAACTCCGTTTATGCACGCAGAATGCTCAAACCTACGACTGAGCTGTGTTTCAAGTTGCATTTTCTTAGAAATCAGAATTTGTAAATAGAATATGTTTAAAATAATGATTTTTTTAGTAGTCTTACAGATAAGTGTAAAACAAGACACAGAAGTATAGAAAGATGTTCATCCAGTAATACGTGAAAGAATTGAAGGCGAGTAACACATTCCTGCTACTCGACTTCTTTTTTCTTTTTTTTCTTTATTCTTGAACACAAAAGTTTCTGATAATATAGAAAGAATAAAACTTTTAAAATGGCAAAGGGACTCAGTAAATAAATAAAAAAACTTAAGCTCTTTGAACTTGCAAAAGAATTGGATTGCTGTCCTCGAGGCAACAAATGACCACTAAGAAGGTGGTCATATGGAGTTATAGAAAGTAACAAATTTAAACTGTTACATAAGGATTAAAATTTTCTAAAAAAATAGGAGATCTTCATCCCAGCGATTGATTTATATTTCTTGAGGATTCTGTTGATAGATATCTTAATGAGAGAATGGTGCAACTCAACAATTTGACACAAACTTAACATATAAAAATAAATTAATTAAATATTCATAAAAAGAGATAACATTAAATTTGAAAGAGAGTATTTATAAGAGAATATATTTATCAAAAAAAATTAAAGCAATTTTAATTGAAATGAAACAGAGTGGTTTTCGATGTATATGCAGTCCGAAAGTATATCTGCAGTCCACGGTGCATATCAAATAGAAAAAAATTCATAAAGCTGATCTAGGGTATTTCAAGTGGACACTGCATTATTTTCAAATCAGTATTACTTCACAGTTCTGATTAAAAGCAAACAAAAAACATTTGAATTTTGAAAAGAGAAAAAAAATGTCAAAAACATCTTAAGTGCGAAATGAATAATGTTTTTTTAAGGGGGGAGATGGTTGACCGGCAAATAAACTATTGTCTTTACCATGGAATAGTTTAATAAACTTCTAACAAAGAACTGCTGCATTAATAAAAAGTATAAAGTTTTTTATGTAACTGATCTTTTGATGTAAAATAGTTAAAATTTATTTTAAATTGCACTTAATATCTATAAAATATATCGTCAGTAAATTATTGCAGATCATCGAGAAATTCCCAATTTCCATCTAAAAGATTTTAAAGCCGACTGTGGACTGGCATAGCACATATTGGGAACCCAGGGTCCAGCACTGAAAGAAGATCTTGAGTTCTGAAGTCGTTCCAAAGATTGCAGAATCTCTTATGTCTACAGAAGGCACTGAAAATACTCCATAAACGAGCAGGAAATATTTTTTAGACAAATTTTAGGCAAGATATTTTTGATTATTCATTTTCCTATTTTGAACGAGTATCAGCGTTTTAGAAGAGAAGATCAGCATTTAAGAAATTTTGCACACGATCATAAAATTCGTTTTACCAGAGATAACTCCCTGGAGGTATGTTGAAATATACAAAAAATAAAATTAACGTTAAGGGGCTCAAATTTTAAACGCTCTTCTGTCTAAACTATTATTTTAGTTTCCTGCGACTGCCCCCTATATTTTGAGGAAGTCGTTGATATAAAGATTTTGTCTGCACTAATCAAATATCACATTTGAATTCACCCTGTCAAACTATTAAAGATTTATTATGGAGTTCTATGAAGTTTTATTTTATGAGCAGTGGTGTACATTAGTTCGAAAATTAAATTTTTTAAGCGATTTGTTGTGGATATACAAAAAATAACAATGACTAAAGTGACAGTCTAAAATTAAAATATAAAAAATTTATGAATATTATAAAAAGATTTTAAACCTCACTTCAGAATAAAGTTCCCATTTAAAAATTTCTAAATTATTTTAACCAAACTTTTATATCATATTTTAAGATATGTTTTTGTGTTTTCTGCATATAGTAAGTGGAAAGTTACATGAATTTTATAGAAATAGATACTATTATTTTGGACTTACGTATTTGGTTCTATCAATCTTATTGAATGTACATTTCATTGATTTACTCTTGAGAAGCTCATCTATCTAATCTAGGTAAACCGAAAGTAGTATATACACTTAAAATAATAATTGAAATTAAAAATAAATATATAAATAAAACTCACAATGAGCATCTTATAAAAACATTTTTGCAATCTCTTCATATTTTATGCTTTCAAAATCATAACTAGATTAAGAAAAAGGATTTCCCTGACTATACAAGTGTTACCGACATACAAATCTAGAATTTTAATAGGTGATATGCTAAATTAAATAATAATAACAATTAAAGGAAATCTGTTTCGATATATATTTCATCATTGCACCGTTCGTAATATGAACAACAGAAACATCTTATTGAATGTTTTTGACAATTCTAAAACTTATTTTAAAATCGATAAGATAAGAAAAAAAAATTTTTTTTCTCTAAATTTAATACATAAACATACATGAATACACGAATTAGAATTTAAGGAGAAATATTTTAATATATTTTTTAATTATTTGATTGTAAAACGCATCCTATAAAAGAGACATTTTCCGCTTTCAACGTTTTTTTTTAATTTTTCAAGAAATACTTAGATAATCATTTTGCAACTTTAGAGGTAAATAGTTCATGCAATTTTTCATACTTAGCAATGAAGTTTAAAGTTTCATACTAAGCAGATACCTTATTATGAAAGAAAACAAGTATTTTTGTACACCCCTATGCCAGAAAATCAAGCAATAAGTTTGAAATTTGTACCAGTTATTGGTCATCATTTGATCAATAACTCTATAAAATTTCACAAAAAATAGGAATATTTATGGAAATATAGAGATTTTTATAAAAAATTATTTTTTTGTGTTGCGTTTTTTGCTATACATTTCAAAATATAAAATAAAATCAAATATTTTTTTGGAGCAATTAAAAATTAATCATAAAATTATTGTTTGTAAATTAAAAAAAAAGTCCGTTTTAAAATCCGTAAATCTGCACAAGATTTATTTAACACTTTCATCTCGTCAATGGTGCATGCCTGTCTCACACTCAAGCACTAAGAGTTTTCCGCAGTGCTAAAACTGAATCAAAACTCGAATTTCTTTAAAGCTTGTTTATTTTTTTAAAAATTTCAACAACATCATCAACATAATAATCAACAACAATACTTACTAATTCAAGAATAGAGGAATGAGGGCGGTCATGAAATAAAATAAAAATTTCCTGGAAAGACAAGCTATTTCGTTCACCGTGATGAAATAATTAAAATATTTCTTTTGTACTGCACATTCGCGGAAAAAAATTTAAAATTATATATTTTTCTTTTGATTTTGCAGCGAATCGTATTTCAAGAAATACGATTCGCTGCAACTAATGAAAAAGTCTGATATAGGATCGTGTTTCTCGTCATACGCAAAAAATATATTTCCCCCCTCCTACGCATCAATTAAATTGCTTCTCAAACAAATGTAAGCTCTATAAATAAGAACGATACCCTAACTTATTAATCGTTATATTTAATTTTATCATTAAAGCAATTCTTTTAAAATATTATTAAAAATTCCTGATCAATTCTTCTCTAAAAGATAATTTTATTTATCACTTATTAATAGAATACTAAACTTAAATCTAAAAGACCATACATTAAAAACGATTTCTTGCTCTTATTTTATGTGAATAGAGATTCCAGTTTTGTTTGCCATTGGTGTATCTTCATTTTGAAAAAAAAACGTACAGCTAATTTGAAGCAGATAGTATAATAAACTATATTAAATGAAAATGTAAATTAAGAAAATTGAAGACTATTAACTAAATGATTTTTCACATTATATTCCTATAAATAAAAAAAATATTTAGTAACTATTAAAACTTTGATGTAAATATATTTTAATATTAACCCTTTAACTAAACAATTTTCTCGAGGTATATCTCGGGCTTTTGAATAGTGGGTTTAACGAATTACGGATAATATGCCGTAGCTGGAATTCTTAACGAGGCTGCCTATCCCCTGTTTGACAAGAATGAGCCCATGGACAAACATCACCTGCGTGCCCGTGCAGCTCTACACTGAGTTCTAGATATTGAGAAGCTAGAAAATTTTTGGGCCGTCCACTATCGCTTGAAATTTTTGATGTTCTTCTCCCTGATGTTGTTCCTCCTCTGTTTTTGTCCTGCATATGTTTTTTTTTCTTTCTGTATTTGTCCTGTACCTAGTTCATGTGCCCCAGCCATTGGAAATAAAAACAAAATAAAGTAAAAATAGCAATAAATTTATCAAAAAAAAATTCGTAAATTTTAATCAGCTTTGTAAAACTCTCAATTTTATTCAGGGTTTTCCATTAAGAACTACTTTTATAATCCTTATAAAAAGGGAAAAAAAATATGCTCACTGTGAGCATCAAATTAATCTTTAAAAACAAAGGTAATCGAAATCTGAAAAAACGTAGTAAAAAACACAAAAGGGTCATTCTCACTGAAGAGGTCTAAGAAGGTGGTC
>NC_092214.1:84291424-84311775 GCF_043381705.1 Parasteatoda tepidariorum
AAAAAATATTAAATAAAAAGTTACTATAAACATTTAACTAGGTAAAACTACAAAAATCATTAATATAACATTTAAATTGTTTAACAGGCATTAAAAATTATTTTGTGCCACAGACGTAGGGACGTCCACGGAGGGGATTTTGAAGTCATGTTTATTAAAAAATAAGAATGAAATATTAAATACATTTAGCAGAAATGCATATGATTTGTTAGCTAAGAACTTCACGAAAAATGATAAAGAAAAGTATTAAGAAATCTGCTGTATTTCGTAATATTTATTACTCAGGGACTTAAAAAATCACCTTTTTGTGAGAATGACCCAAAAGGTGAATTTAAGCATTAAAACGCGTTTTATTTGAGGTTGAGATTGTTGAGGTTGGAATTATCATCTTTCAAGTCTTCTCTTTTTCTCTCCGCAATCAAACCTGTCTTGTTATTTATTATGCTCGTCTTTCTGTATTGTGGTTTATTGGATTTCAACAGCGTTTTTTTTTGTTTTTTTTTTTCATTGCCTAAATATTAATTTTTGATCCCTAATTTGCATTTCTCTTCGTTATCATTTTTAATACGGATTCTAAAATAGATAAAACAGATAAATAGATTCTATAGTAATAAATCGATAAATATAGTAATTAAATAAATAAATAGATTCTAAATATGATTTTTCTTCATGGAATCTGTATATGTATGGCTGATAAAATACGAGTGGTGTATGAAAGTACATTCATTTATAATACTTTCCTATCTAATTTGGTTTAGTATTTTTCATTGTTTCAATTGACGTTAATATTATAGCTGTACTGAACAGGCTTTACCAATTCCGTTTAAAAAAAACTCCTGATCATTTACAAATAATTTTCAAAAGTCTATGTTTATAAAAGGCTGTGTTTTTTTATTACATTCTAAAATATTCTGTATAAATAAATAAATCTTTATGAAATACGTGTACATCAGATATTTATTCGCTAACACCAATTTAATTTTTAAAATTCAATTATAGGTTCAATTGCATTTTAAAATTTAAAGGCTTTTGACTAAATAAAATGTATACTTTTGATGGATATGACTAATTGATTTGGATATAACAAATGCCTAAAAACAAAGCTGAAGCGTTTTCTTGGTAATTAAATTTCATAAGTAATAGAATGAGTTATCTTTTCTATCCAATATATTTCTCATTACTCCTGGTGCACAACAAAATTTACAGCATTGACTGAAACCAATCTGAATAACTTAATATGATTATATTCTATGGTGACAATTGCAGATTAAATTATAGATGAATGGCAGTTATCTTTACATTGATCAAATTTTGCAATTGTTTCATTTGTAATTAGTTTTTTAGTTTCCTTAATATCTGTACCCTACTGTGAAGGTACACTCTTAATGATTCCCGTTTAAATTTTTTACATATACAAATATATAAGCTAATTATGTCTAAAAAATTATGCAATTTATTATGTCTAATGTAATACAGTAAGTGATGTTAAATTTCAAAAAGAAATGTTTTTAGAAAGATTTTTGTAGATCATATGAAATTTTAGATTAAGAATTGAGAGAGAAGGTATATACTTTTAAAAAATAAGTACATAAGGTATCGCGAAGATTTATAGCAATTAGCATTTATAGAAAAATATTTGTTTTTGAAATCTTATGTATAATAAAAGATATTTATACATAAAAAGTTTATATTTTTTTCTAAATTTTAATATCAACTCATTCAATTTACAGACAGTAAAAAGTTAGCAGAAACTTGAGAAATAATATTTATAAATTGCTTTATTAATTATGATCATGCTCAAATCATCCTTGTTCTATGAAATTTTATTGGTTGTTTATCAGAGCAATGTATGGAAAACAGTAGAGACATATTTTAACTAACGAAGTTCAAATGACGATAGTGATTAAAACAAAAACACAGATGAAAGAAGATTAATTCACATAGAAAGTTTCCTGCTAAAGAAACAATAAAACAGTGAATACTAGAAATTTTGTTAGACTTTTCGGTTTACTAAAGCAAATAAAATTCATTAAAAGAATATTCATTCAGTAATTTTGTTTTTGCGCAGTCGATAAATATTTTACATAACTTTTGATACAATGATTGATTGTGACTTCTCTTTAGACATTTAATTATTAATGTAACGTTTAAACAACTTTTTTCTTCAATTAACACTGATTAAGCTTTTCTCATTGTTGCTCAAAACTCCCTCATAATTGATCAAATCACCCGCAAGGAAGAGGTTAGTTGAAAGAGGCAAGGAAAGAGGTTGGTTGAAGGAGGCTTGAAAGAGGTCAAGGAAAGAGGTTATGTTTAAAAACTAATATCATAAAAAAGTTGAAAAACATTATTAAGTTAATAAATAATATTAAATAGAGACAACTGGAAATATTAGAAAAAAAATAATAAAAATGCGTCAAGCCATGTTTCATCCTTTTGTGCATATTCAACTCGTGAAAAAGTCATGGCTAAAATAAATAACAAACTATACCTCTGATATGACAGATATTGTTAAAATCTGCAAATGATCGTGAGATAAAGCTTGTTCTGGGTAAGAGTATTTGGATTAGGCCGATAAACGCAAAGGAATGGGAGAATGGAACGTGTGAATCAATCTATTTGTAACAAAGATGTCGAATTGAACATTAAGAAAATATTTAACCGAAGGGAAAAAAAGTCATTCTATAAAATAGAGATCTCTACTGCTAAAAGAGAGGACCACAAGAAAATCTCGGAGTTGCGATCTAAGCATACTGCGTAGCAAGAGGCTAAATAATCAGAAAGAATAGCTTTCGATAAAGTTGGACAGTAAGCCGGATAATTTGTCAAAAGATTAGAAAGAACCCTCAATGCAATTGTTGTCACGCATTTTGGAGAGATCCCTCCTGCTTCCAATTATGTAACTTCGAATCAAAACAAAGTTTAATATAGAAAGAATTAGTGATGACGTAAAAAATCCAATAGATGACACGAGCAAATGGTTTGTTTCTGTAAGTAATTTAACTCCATCACAAAATTTTTCAGAACTGACTAAACATCATAATAAAAGTATTTAGGATTAGAGGATTTCCTAGATTGTTGAAAATGGCTAAAATTGCATTAACAACAGAAACAAATTAGCCATACATCGATCTCAAAACCAGATGTGCATCTATCTCAATGACAGATTAGCAAGTAATGAAATAGTGTCAACAACCAAAAATTAAAATTAGTACAAAGTTGGTGTCAGTTATTACACTGCCTTCTTTCTCAAAATTTCCAAATCATTCATCAAAATTTCTAAATCATTCGTCATCAAAGTGTGATCCTTAAGAATAGGAAATTTCTGAAGAAAAATTAGTCCTAGAATATTGGTCTTTAATTTTCTAGTCTCATCATTGTTTTTTGCCCAATACTAAGGGAAGGTTAAAACAATTGAAATAAATCGCGCTTTTTGACAGATCAGTCAAAGAGAAAATCAATAAGAAGCACGAAAAATTATGAAAAATATTAGAAAAAGAGACTAAGGAACAACATCAAACAGTAAATACTAAAATTGCCTTTAGACTTTTCGGTTTATTAATGCAAACAAAATTCATTAAAAAAATTCGGTTCAGTAATGTTATTTTTCAACAGCAAATAAATATTTGATATTGCTTATGGCATAAATATTGATTGTAACTTCAATTTAAATATTTAATTATTATTGCCCAATAACTTCTTTTTTTTCTCCAATTTTCACTGATCAAACCTTCTTCATGGTTGCTCAAAACACCCTCATAATTGATAAAATCAACCGCAAGGAAAGCTCTTTGGTCATGTATAAAAACTAACAACATAAGAAAGATGAAAAGTATTATTAGTTAAAAAAATTTAAACTAAAAATATTAGAAGAATTTTTTAATAAAAATGGGTCAAACCTGCCATGTTTCTTCCATTTGTGCATATTCTACAGGTGAAAAAAATCATGTATTAAATAAATAACAGAAGTATAATACTGATATGACAAAAAATATTTTTGAAATAGGCAATAGATCATGAAAAAAGAAAGTACAAATGTACGAAGTGTTACAAAAGTGCTTGGATTAGACCGATAAATGCAACAAAAAAAACTTGAAAATGGGATAGTATAAATATGCGAAGAGATATAATAGTGTTTGGTAATAGTGTTTGAATTAGATCGATAAATGCAAAAGAATGTGAGAATGGGACGTGCGAATCAATCTGAATTTTACAAAGTTGTCGAGTATAGCAGTCAGGAAATATTAAATTCGAGGGAACACAAACAAAATACCGATCTCTATTGCTAAAAAAGAGCACCTCAAGAAAATCCCGAAAGCGCTATACCAGCATACTGAACCACTTTCGAAAAAGCTAGAATGGGACGGAACCTTTTCCCAAAAGATTTGAAAGAACCCTCAACGCAATTGTTGTCATTCATTTTGGAGAGATCCTTCCTGCTTTCAATTATGTAATTTCGAATCACAACGAAGTTCAATAATGATAGAGTCAATAGCGACGTAAAAGTCAAATAGATGACGCGAGCAAATGGTTTGTCTCTGAAAGTCACTTACATCATTCACAAATTTGCTCAGAACTAACTTAACTTCTTGAAAAAGTATGTAGAATTAGAGTACTTCTCAGATTGTGGGAAAATGACTAAATTGTACATCAATTTCAAAGCCAGATATGCATCGATCTCAACGACAAATTAGCAGGTAATGAAATAGTGCCCACAACAAAAAATTAAAATCAGTACAAAGTTGGTGTCAGTCGTCATCAAATTCAACTTTTTCAAACAGTAAATTCATCAGTCCAAGCTTATTTCTTATACAGGATTCAATCCCGATTTTCATATTTCGTGTTGTTTCTAATGCTACTTGGCAATAGCAGCAAGCCTGCTTGGTAAAAACAAGCGAATTTAAGGCAGATAGTGCGTTTCCTGCTTTCCAGTGACTCTGCCTATTTCCGACAACAATTCTTACTCTTTATTTTACAATAACAAACTTAGTTCAGACCACTTCCCCAACTATCATTTTATACTCAATTTGTTATATTTAATAAAAAAGATGCCTGGTAACTAATTTTATAAAAAAAGTGATTATTCTACAAGTTTGGGTACATTTTGTTAAACATTTATCCATTTACTAAATTCTTATCTTAAATGAGATTTGAAATTGTACAAAGTATTCCGTATTTTAATTATATTCCTTCACTTTGTCAGACATCAAGTAATTTTTTTAGCAAAATGTACAATTATTCTAAGATTTCAAGCAAAAAAGTTTGAGAAGTTTTTATTTCTTACTTATATTTGTTTATGAGTTACAGAGCATAGAAGATCGATGAAAGCTTAATATCCAATTTGCAGATAAATAAAATAAACTGAATTAAATTAGATTATTATTCTATTCTTTTTCTTAAAACATTTGTCAAACTGCAATTGAATTTTTTCATTCTCGAGTATTTTGAAAGTTTTTAAAATAAACCTTTTCTATCTTGTGTTAAGTAACATAACATAGCTACAAGCATGTTAAAAATCAAATTGTAAAGTTACAAAATAACAACATAACATAAATAACATACAAAATAACAACAATATTAAAGTTAGAAACATAAATATTGACACTAAAATATAAATTGAAAATATGTGTGGTACCTGTAGCAAGTTTTTCCATTCGATTTGTAGTTTCATACTTTATGATAGAAAACTGTGGTAACTCAGCGTCTTCAACTCCAATTACTGGCGTTTGCGTCCAGTACATTTCAACATCTGCTACAGTATAACCATCTGAAAGAGTCCAAATTAACATTTACTCAATTTGGTTTTATATAATAGCTAATTTTACATCGCTTTTAAACAATGTGAATAAATCTTAAGCAATACATTACACTCTGAAAGAAAAGATCTTTTTCATAAAAAAATAACTATTGTGCTTTTGAGAAAGGTGAAGCTATGAGCTTATATTTATCTACTAATTAATACTAAACAAATCTAGAGAAGGCGAATGTGAATCACGCGGTTTATTTCCAATTTTAATAAATTGGAAGTAATAAAACTCATTTTGAATGGAATTTTGGAAAACTAATTGCAATAAGATATGTTAATTGAAAAAATTTCATGTATTAACTGATTGTAATTATAGAGAGTTTAATTTGTAGATATAGTGTGAAAGAATGACCTAACCTAAAAGATATGTTTAAGAAAATATTTGAATCATTGAAAGCTAAACACGTTTTTTAGGATTAAATACACATATCTATATTTAAAGTTTTCAAACGACATTGAATCCAGCTAATCGTTCAAAATTTCAAAAAAGAAGAAAAAATCTAGAGTGTATCGTTATTTTCTTGTTCTTTTAAGCATTCTCTTTCAAAATATACCTTAAAAGAAGGTCTACTCAGGCGTATACACTAGTCTTTAAATTTCATGAAAAAATTTGTGACTCAAACTTAAGAAAAAATCCTAATACAATTTTCAATATTAAACAAATGCCGCTATTATAAGCCATCAAGTAATTTTCTTTATTTAATTTTTTGAAAAAATGTGATTTCAAAAATGTGTTTGTAAACTGGTTTAAGGTTTATATTTATAATTTTAGGAAGAATTCTATGTACAATGTAAACATTTCCTGATCAAATTATGGTGAACTGTACTGGTACTTAGGGTGCTGGTACTTTTTATATTAAAATCCGTTTTTACCAGAACAAATTTGCGGAACAAAAAAATCTGATATATTTTAATTTTTACAGTAATAATTACTGAAAATCACTGCATCACTCTTATTAAATAAATATTACTGTAAAATTGACGGTAAAATATTCTACGGTAAAATAGATTTTATGGATGATTCTCCCAAAATGTTGTTACTTTATACCGTAATTTGATCCGGAATTTTCTCATCGTGTATATTCAACATATAAGTTTACTATATTGCATTATATGCAACATTTTACAACTATTTTTGTACCATATATTTTTAAAATTGGAATCATTAAATTAAATTGATTAATTGTATTAGTTTACATGAGTGAAACCCGTTATACTCAAAGAATTACATGTACGTAAACACTTAAAAAATAAAATTATATAATTACAATTAAATATACTAAGCAGCAATTTGGTTCATAAGCAATTATTATTTATTATTAATTGTAATGGTTAAAATTTTGTGTCATTTAAAAAAAAAGTACGGAGTCGCAAACTTTTTAAACAATAGTTTCATAAATAACACTCATCTTTGTATTCAAATGAAGTAACTAAATGTCAGCTTTAGAATATATGATTTAAAGATATATATTACTTCTCTTAAATAAGAATGATTTTATAACATTTTTATAGATTATTCGAATGTATAACATCATGAAATAATAACTGCCTTGCTTTAATTCATAGAAAGAATATTCGAATACATAAAAATTAAAATAAAAATGTAGTTCAGTTAACAAGTAAATCATAAAATGACTACTTTTAAAATTTATGTGATGTAATTCCTTTATACTAACAGAGTTTAAAAGAACAGAAAAAATTTCATGTTCTCATAAACAAAATGAAATAGAAAGAATTTATTAAAAGGGGGTTCAGAATTATTTTTAATTTTATAAAACCTCACAATTTGTGTCATCATAACTTGTCTCAATGCTTGTAAACTCATAAGTAATCGGTTTTTAGAAATGGTTGCCCTAGATATATCTGCATTACGCTGTAAAAGCTTTTTACCCTACTTTTACCGTAAAATCCATTTTTACTGGAATATGTAATCTGATATACCGTGATTTTCTCAGTAATAATTACCATGAAATCACTAAATCACGCTTATTAAATAAATATTGTAGTGAAAATTGCGGTACAATAATTTACGGTAAAATGGATTTTACAGATACGGATACACCCACTTTACGGATGATGTACTTGATACCATAATTTGATTCAGAATTAATTTTTTTAAGGATATTAAAAAAATAGGATCATCGTTAAACTATTAACTGGAAATATTTGATAGAATAACTAGAATTTGAGCATAATATATTTTAGTGAAGTCAGAAAAGGATTATCTTTCATGAGTGATATATTGCATAGTGCAAATTTTTACTGTGATATAGTGCAAAAAAATTTATATAGTGATATAAGGCAAATTGTCACTTAATTGAGGCTTCATCAAAATTAAAAGTGGTAAATATTGCACACACTCCTACATTTCTATGTAATTCAAGAGCAATAAAAAGCGATAGATTCTATACACTGAGAAAAAATGCTCAGAACTCTCAGAATATGGTAAAATTTACCGTGTTTCTGGTTCACGTATTATTGTATTATAATATGTGATAAAATTTGGTAAACAGGGAAAAATTTGGACATTTTATCATTATACCTTACCTTACAGTACGGCATAAAAATATTTATTCGGTTACACTTACATTTGATTACAATTGAAATTTGAATTTTTTACAAAATGTGTGGTAATAGGAATTATAATTTTGAAAAGCAAAACTTTTTCTAAGTCTTTATCATTCAACTAAAAAATTACCGAATGAATCATTTAAAAAGCGTATATTTTTTTTATTTAACCAAATGCTTGCTTTTTTTTATAACTAAAAATGCCATTACCATAAAATACTCTGATTTTATCACAATTATTTCTCCGTATAGGAATGCAATAGGTTTGGATAATTGCATATCAAAAGAAAATTACGAGGTTGAGTGTAAAAACAAATGATATAACAATATAATTCCACTTGTAAAATGTGTAAAAAAAGTGAATTACATCAATTCGAATTAAAATAAAAATGTATTGCGTGCAATACCTCAGATCTCAAAAGACAAAAAAATAACACTTTTTTTAAATCAAACACATTTTAAAGATATATTTAATTTTCTTTTAAACATTTTATTTCTATAAGAGGAATAAAACTTATTAATTTAAAAGAGATTAAAAATGATTTGATTATATTAAAATAAAATTACTTCTTGAATAAGAACAAATTAAACTTTGTCACAAATAGCATTTTGTAACTTATATTTTGCAAATCATTGGATTTAAAATGTTGACAATTGTTCAGCTTAAAAAAAGTAAAGATATTAGGAATAAATGTATCATTTTATCATGGACACATCATGCAACAAAAATATGCATTGAATTTCGGAACGTAATTTTTAATGAAGAGAAATTCATAGATGAACTAATTGAAAATTAGAAATTTAATGGCAAGAAAAATATATTTTAGATTATTTTCCTTTTGTTGGGGATCACTTTTCATTTTAAACACTATTATTTTAATAATCTATTCAGTCTTAAATTGATATAATATTTATGGAAACAATAATATAATTTCAGTCTTAATATGTTAAATAGAGCATAAAAGTTTAAGTAGAAAATAAAATTCGTAGGAAATAAAGGTAACTGTTTTTTCGAAATAATCTGAATTTTGATTTAACAGTTTATTTATTGATCCGATGCACTGTGATTAAAAAAAATGACATTACCTATTCCATCGAATAAAAATAGAAGGAGCAAAAAGAAAGTGCAAAATTTGTAATTATCTGACAAAAGTGTTTAAATGTAAACAATAAATAAATAAAATCGCTTTATAAATATATTTCACACAATTTAAGTATATCTAGTACATTTAAGTGCTCTTAAAATTACTTTTCAATTCGTTAGTTATTTCTACTTCTAAAATCTAACAGAAACCATTAGCTATATATATAGTATAAAGTTGGGTTTAATTCAAAAATTGCATTCATTTCAAACATCTGCGGATTAAATGATATGATTTTTACGCACTTAGATAAATTTTTTTTATTTGAAAAGCGTCGGAAGGCATAGAAATACATATAATACAAATATGAGTGCTTTTTTTGACAGACTAGAATTGTTTATTTCGAGATATGGAAGTTTATTACAATTTTTAAGGTATAATTTCAATAATTATCATGTTTTCACATATTTTTTTGCATCTCTATAATTAAAGGCTTTAATAAAATATATTTTTCTACATTTATGAAACTCGTTCAACAGAATAAAGTTTCATGCAAAAAAAAATACTAAGCAAATATTTTTATTTTATAAGTTTAAGCGTCATAACAAGCATAGTGCATCCTCCATAAAATTTATGGTGTTACCGTTATAAAAGAAATAAGATCATTAAAAGTGCATAAATTACATATCTGAAGTTATAAATAAAATTATTTTTTTAATCTTTCCTTTTGAAATTAATATTTTTATGATTTTATTTTGTAACATAAACATTTAAAACAGTTGCAAATATTACATAATTACTCATTTTTTAAAAATTAAATCATGCATTTAATAGGAAGCATATTATATGATGTAAACACTACTGTCGTTCATTACTTACAACTTTCAATTTCTACTGTACAATTTTGTGTGTCTAATGGGTAATAATGTAGATCCATCATGCAAGCTAATGTTGTTGTAAACCTGAAACAGTAACCATATCTGTTAACAATTATGATGAGAAAAAAATAATACAGAAAAGTTTGGAACTAAAAAAAGTTATTATAAATATATAAAAAAACATTATTAATTGAGGTAGCATCTTTTTCAGAAATTGATATTGTACACTAATGGTATAACCCTTTTTAAAGGTTTATCTTATAATTATATATTCCTCATAATAGACTCAAAATATTGGCAATTTACATTTTTTGAAACTTTCAAATGATGCTCCATTTCTTACAATTCCATAATGTGTAATATATTTTGTTATTTATCAATAATTTTAAATACATTAATAATGTGAGATTAAATTTGAGTGAAGTAATGCTTCAGCATTAATTGACGTTTTACATAGTGAATATCGAACGATACACAAAAATGAGTCAAGCATTTGCATTGGTACTGTAAAACAGATTAAGGGTAAGTGAATGTGATCAAAAGTTACATTATTTTTATCAGTTTCTAGAAAATATCACTTAGTCAAAAACTTTTACACCTTTATATTACCAATAATTAATAAAAGTTAAAACAAAAGCTGCAAAAATATATAATTAATAAGAATAAAAATAAGATAAAATAATAGAATAAAAATAATGTAACTAAATATAAGTTTAAAAAGACATATCGTTATAAATCGGAGCGCTATAGCAATAACATGAATTGTATTTCAAAATAAATGGAATTAAAATAAAAATAAAATGAAATATTATTATTAATATACTGCGCTTGAAAAATAATACTTATTTAAATATTTTGATTAAACAAATTTATCGAATTAAGAAAATTTATAACATTAATCATGTGTTTAAAAAGCAACATAAGACATTTATTCGCAATGTAATAAATCATTATAACCAAATACCAATTAGTACTCAATTTATGGTATTTAATATGACTTTTAAAATTAATATTCATATTTCAAAACTATATAAATAAAATCTTTTTATTTCATGTTTTAATTTTTCGTATATTGAACAACTATTTCGCTCATTTATAAGTTTATGTTATTGCTCTCACTAATCTTAGTATATCAAATTCCACAAAAATAAAGTTTTAAATCAATTTTAAAATTGTGCACGAAACATGTATAAATACAAATTCTATCATTATACAAGCTAAAATATTTCGGCTGCAATGGGAGTTATCTTTCGCCACTAGGGGAGCCTCCCTATTAGGAACTTTTCCTTCGTGAGTCAATGAATATGAATTTTTATTTATCTAAATTATCTTAATTTCATGTTTTCTGATGATTAATGTCGAAAATGACGTTTAAATTGGTTCGATATTTGATTTTCAGTCGGATTTGGCGGCAAATATGACATAATCGCCAAATATTTAAATTAGAATTAAAAATCTTATACAGAACTAATTTAAATGCTATTTTTGACAATAATTATCAGAAAACATAAATTCAAGATAAATTCATGGAACTATTCATAATAGAATGTGCCCCATATGGCGTACGATAACATTATCAGTCATGGGTTCCTACGCAATCTTCATGATGCGCCCTACCACCTGTCTATGGTTAAATATATATCTATACCTATCTTTAAATGTTTTCTTTTTGCTTCATGAATAAGCAATGGTGACTTGTACACGTCAATTAGAATTTTCCGTCTGAAATTACGGTGCAATACTCCCAGTTGTCTCTCCATCTGATTAACCATAAAGTTTATGGTTAGTATAATTTTTTACCTTTACGGTTTAGAAACTGTTTACAACTGGTACCGTAAAAACATGATTACAAAACTATACGGTTTTGTAACCATTTATAACTAGCATAGTTTCTAGACTATAAAAATTAAACTTAAACGCGCATTGGAGCTCTGTGGTTGCTCCGCCATTTATGCGTGAATGATAGTTTCATTTTCTTACAGATCAGCGATTGATAAGTGCAGGACACTGGAAGCTCTGCCGATCATGATATTGACTGATTAGCCCTCTCAGCTACACGCCGCCACAAAACGGCATTATAAGGTGGGCCATAATTGGCGCGGGTAGAATTCTGGTTGTTTAACCGGATTAGGTAAAATCAATCAATAAACATTCACACGTAACAGTTCAAATATCATCGTTTTGATGGTTATTTGACTGTTTTGTTGAGTATGTTAAAAAAACAATGAAATAAATTGAAATTTAACCAATTTTGATGAGAAACTTCTAACAAAGGCTACGATGTTTTTGAATAGACAATGTGTGTTATGTGCTATGTTAAGTTTCAACACCAGAATTCATTAGAAAAATTTTGAACTGAAATAACTCAAACTCTACTTGTTTTATTTAATTTTTTTTCCTGCAAATGCTAATGCTTATTCAAAAATTAAATTAAATTTTTAATGAAAAACAGGAAAAATTTCTCAAAACAGATATATTGGAAATATAACAAATTTCGTCCAATATAACAACTGAAACACCTATAGTAAAGTAAACAATTACGTCTGTAGTTGTTAATGCTAATGTCTATTCCTGGCCATAGATGGCGCCACTGAAAACCCCCACTGCCTAAACAGGCATACGGCAAAAGAAAAAAAAAACAATTCATTTCGTAATTTTTCCGATCGTATGGTAACTGTTAACCGGAAATTATGGTTTAAAAATTGTAGTTCTTATTACAAAACATTAAGTTTAAAATACAAAACTGAAAAGTAAATTTAACCAAATAAATGGTTTTTATGCCATACTCCAAGGTATCATAATAAAATTTCTAAATTTTACCATATTTATTAAATTTTATCACATTTTATAAAACTATATTTTATCGTTATTTTACTGAAATCATTACCAAAGTACTTCGGTAAAAATTATTTTATGTTTCCTTAGAGTATGAAACACAGTAAGTTTTACCATATTCTGGAATTTTTGATCATGCTTTCTTTTCAGTGTGGAATTAAAACCAAGGAAAAACAGTTCAACGTTTGAAAATAATGGGAGGAAAATTTGATAATCTTAATAAGGTCAATTGAATCATGTTTAAATTTATGTAGTAATGAAGTTTAAAATGTGGTTTTATTTTTCATAAATTAAGTTTGCACCAACTTTTTACTTATTCTGGTTCATCATGGCATTGATTCTGATATTGTATTGCTAATTATGGATCTTCTTAAGAAACGTTTCCTTACAGTTAAGCTATAATTTTATGCAAATTTAGAGTGTTTGGTGTTTATATTTCACAATTGTTACAGTTTACTGGCAATTTTCATTTTTTTTCTGACAGAGCTTTTTTTAAAATCTTGCAATTTAAATTGCTGAAGTACAAGAGGTGACTTTGAACCGTATTCGTAACGTAAATAATCGTTATAGAATTAATCTTAAAATTTTTTTGATTTTCGAATATACAATTAAATTTAGAAAAATGAAATTTAAAAAGTGTTCAATTAAAATTTAAAAGTTAAAAAAACAACACGTTTTTTTTTAAATATTTGAAACATACCATTTCTGAATCAAAGTTAAAAATTACCTTTACCATTTGATAAAAAATATTTATTAAAAATAACAATTTTAAAACAATTTTGGTGATATATAGAATGCATATCATTTTGTATCGTAATACTAATATATTATCCATAGGTGTTTTAAATATTAGAAGTGGAATTTTATAAAATCGTACTTGCAAAAATATAAATATTTTTCACTTGAAAAGTCTTTTTTTAATCATTTTATTCGGATTTGTTTATTTAAAATGTTCAATTTTATAATAATTAATATAAAGGACAAATTATGTGCAATTTTTAACTCACCTCATACCATATGCAATTTCTCCATTTGATCGCAATCGCACCATTTTATTTTTTTCAGTAACTTCGTGTAAAAAAGAATTCTTATCATTTGCAAAAAATGTATCTGGTACCCAAATTTTCTCTGCAAAATCACCTGAAAGTGTAAGTTCGTAATTTTCTCTGCTAAAAATCAGCCTTTCATCAGTCCAGAACTGATTCAAGTAAAGTGTTAAAGTATAATCCTGAAATTTGAAGAAAATATAGAATTTAAACACACAGGATTTAAAGGATTTCACAATATAGAAATTAAAGGATTTAATAAACGATTTCACAAGGGAGTATCACCATCTTTTGTATAATTTAGGCCCGTATTCAGAAACCTTTATAAATCGAGTTAGAATAAGCAAATGATTTAACCAATCTTCATTTTTAGCAACCTTTTTAAAGTTGAAAATTAGCGATCATGCTTAAAAAGTGGCAACCTCGAACATCAAAATCAGGGATTCAGCATCACTGATCAATTCAATAGTCCGACGTGACGACGAGCATAAGCTGCGCAGTTAAGAAAAAATAAGAAAAATTTCACTACGTTCGTTCTACTAAGCTGCGCAAAGGGGAAATACGCAAGATGTCATTACGATTGGTCTACTAAAAGATGGAATTTATTGTTTATGGTAACCAGTGCCGAGACCTTCTCTCTTCTAAAAGGTATTGTTAAGCGCGGTCATAATGGACTATTATCAACTTGGTAAGAACATTTAAAACATAGAAAACCAATTTTTAGATATATTTCACTAAAATGAAATTCAGGACTACATGTTCAACTGTTCAATCAATTTGATAAATATGACGGCTGCCTTTTGTTTTCCGACAAACAGTCCGCTGAATAAAATTCCTATAAAGACTTTAAATATACTAATTTGAGAGGGAGATCTATCATGAGATCTATCATATGAGAGAGAAACTATCAATGAACTTGATGAGCACAATTTTAACAACTATTGAAAGTGAAATATTTAAAAATAAAAAATAGAAAATAAAAAAATATAATTTTTTCCAGCATTCACTTATCATTTAATCTTATTTTTACACTATTCTAAGAATCATTTAAAGGCTAGAAGAGTTAGAAAAAATCCATTGACTGTTATCTGAATATTCAAAGTTATTTAAATCAAATGCAATGAAATTATAGATTTCTGCCATTTACCTAGATATTTTTATTTTAAGAAGCATAGCAAGAACTCTCCTTCTCGTACAAAGCCCATAATGCAACGATAATGATTATAATTTGTTCTCAAAGTAAAATTTCTGGAAGTGCTTCGGTTTACATAACGTAGTTAGTGTGCACGCTGCATTGATTTCCTTTTTTTTCCCTTCTCAATAAGCGTTGGTTGAAATACCGACTTTAATATTTTATTTTCTCTTTGAATAATAAGTTTTTTTCGATAAAAATACGCATATTAAATTATTTTATAAAAATTTGTTCCTTTTTGTTTTCAACATAATATTAACTAATTATTTATAAATTTAGAGCTTATAAAGAAAAATTAAATAAATGTTACTAATTTAAGATACTACTCTGTTTATAATTACTTGATAATTCTCAAATAATATTAAATATTTCTTTTTAAGAAAAAGACAAGTATGTTTAAATCAAACTTAAAATTTTAATAAAATAATATTTTGTGTCATAATCACTTTTATTTTTACATCATTTGGATTACAGTAAATTGTCTGAGTTTTATTATGATATATACCATTTTTTTTAACGTAACATATATTTCTAATATTGTTGTTCTTTGGAATTATTTTATTACACACTCTTAACTAATAATACGTATTTTATTTCCTGATTGACTTTTAAAAATATATACTAGAGACCTAGTAATTAAATTGAAACAAATAAGAGTGTACCTAAAATACCATAAAATTGTAACATTCTGTTTATTATCTCTGTAAATATATGAATATATTATTAAAAAATGAAAAAAGGAACAGCTTATTTTACTATCATTTGTGTTACGAAACATTTGTTATATAAATTGCAGTGTAAAATTCAATTATTTTAAAATGGCAAAATTTAGAACATTTATTTTGAACAAAGGCTTTTTAAAGCTGCAGGAAACGTTTGCTTGTAGTAAAGAAAAAGAATTAGCAACTGTCTTTTAAATAAATTAATTATATGTATTGAACTATATTATTTATCTAATATCAAAAATACGTTCTTTATTTCTATTATAAACTCGTAAAATGAATATTTTTGCGTTTTAATCTTCAAACTTAAAACCTTGAATGCATCTCAGATTATAAAAAAAAAAAAACTTCTAATGAGAGAAAAAAAAATTTGTTTTCAGTTTTCACAGAGCAAATTTTGCGTGATACCAACAATGTAATTCAACCCACAACCTGACCACCGCCTTGTATCCCCAGTTCGTTGGAACAGAATACAGACCCTAACAGTTAAATTTTAAACGTGTTTCATTTAAAAGTTTGTAATCTGTAAAAGAGTCCTTCAAATATTTCACAAGCATGCCCTTTTTTTATGCTGGACCCTTCTTCCCTTTCCCAACAAACGTAAGCAAATAAAAAAAACTCATAAGCCTATGTAGGAAAGAATCAAACTGTTTAGGAATGTATTTACTGTTTTTTTTTTTTCATTTCCTTTTTTAACTTTCACTTATACTGTAGTAATTTAACTTTAGGATTAAACTGTAATATCAGATTTACTTTGAATTATACAAAACTTATAATTCATTTCATAAAATATATGAATAGAATATTATTTAAGAATCTTGGGTATTTTTTCTGTTGTTTCCGTAACTCCTTGAAAAAAAAATTCCAGCTTTTTCTAATAGTAAATTTGCAACAATTTTTATTCCAAATTCAGGGAAAAAATTCATTTGTCACTTTCTTCCCAACTTTTTCTTTTTAGTATAAAGAAAATCTTAAAATAAGGAGATTTTAGCACCTTATGTACGTATAGCTGATAGCACTTCTCTTTTTATACAAAATAAGAAAACCATAAACACCTTTAACTCTTAAAAACTTACTCAATATTTGAATGATTCCACAGTTTGAATATGGTTAGGCAAATTTTAAATAAATTTATATTTTCTGAAACCTTACATAAAATGTAGTTAGTAATATAATATAATTAAACTTTCGAGCCTATGTATAAATGTTAAAACAAACTGTCTTAAAAAAAGAACTCCATTAATCGTTATGAAAGTAAACTAAATAGCAACGTATTGTTTGCACTAGTCAATATAAATTTGTTATAATATTATAAACCTATGCTTTAAATATTCTTGTGAAATTGTTCCTGGCTATATTTTTATTTTATCTTGTTATTTTTTATAGTAAAACAATTGTTAAAAAAATAATTAATATTTATAATTGTTTGAAATATAATTTTCATCTTGTAAATATGTATTACATCCTGCAATTATGCATTATGTTATCTATCTATCTATCTATCTATCTATCTATCTATCTATNATATATATATATATATATATATATATATATATATATTTCCAGTATCGAATTGAAGAACTTTCTCTAAAAATATGTGGACACATTAAATTTTACATTTCTGAAACAAGTAAGGAGTGGAATACGTCATTTACCAATTACATATTTTTTGTATATAAATGGTCGTTCGAATAGAATTATGATTTAAAAAAATTATTTTATCGTGAAGGAATTGTTAAAAATGATTAATATTTATAATTGTTTGTAACATAATTTTCATATTAAAAAAATTACTAATTTCAATTAGTTCTCTGCAGTTCATATAAGCAACAAATACAAATATAAATGCAACTCGTACTAAAGCAGTATTTCCTTACTGCTAACAATTTTATAAATCATGAAATAATACAAAATTAATGATAAAAAAAATTTATTAATGAATAAAAATAATAATTGCCAAAAATTTTTCTTGTTTTATAAATAATATGGAAAAAGAATTAAGCGAAAAAAAATTCAGAAAAGTTTCGCAGTTTTTAAATACAAAGGAAAAAGCATACTGAAAAATAAATTACTCTATAAATAGATACAAGTAATATTCTACATTAATTTTTATCAGTAACTATTTTTGCCTTTCCTGTCGGAAAAATTATATTTTTATTGTTTTATTTATTGTCTGCATAAAATAAATGATCAATTCTTACAGTTTAAAAATTCGATTTCATTTAATATATCAAGGCAGACGATATCCATCGACACACTTCAATTTCGCTCCGTATGACAACACTTCAGCTAGCAATCGTGCTAATTCAAGCATGTGATTAAACATTAAAACGGTTTTTCAATGAGAGCATTAATTTGTTAAAATTAGGAAGATTCTGTACTAAAAGTTATAACAAAATAAAATCTAAAAGACAAAAATGAATTATAAAGTCTTTATATCATTGAAAATGTTACATAAGAAATGCTTAAAATTTTCCAACACAAAACAACAATTTATTCTACCTTCTGAAAAATGAGTATTTCTAAATTAAATGCTTTTTTAATATTTAAATTTAAATTGTTCATTGTTTCTTCATATAATTTTAATAATTGACATAAATTAAGAAGTCTGGAAAGAGCTTTGCTCTTCTTAAATAATTTTAATTTTATTAATTTTACCTATCTTTTATATTCCTTTTTAGCGATTTTTTTAAAGAAACAGTAAATTATACTATAAAAGAAAAGTAGCGGCCTCTATTCAACTCGCAAATTATTAAAAATTTAATAGACGCCTAACAATGTCTAAAGCGTAGGGCCGTCTTGTGTAATTCCAACGTTCACTCATTAACTTTTAAAACTACTTTTTGTTTCAAGTCTTATGAAATTAACCTGCTTAAAAACTATAAAAAAATGAAGAGTTGTATTATATAAAACTCTTTTGTCTGATTAAAAGAATGACTAAATTTTTAAATTCGAATATACCCTTCTTGAAAAACTAAATAATTAAAATAAATTAAGTATTATGCAAGCTGTTTAAGTAAAGGATCAATTTTCTCAGGTAGTTTTAATATTAGTATTTTAACAAAGAAAGGAAATCTCAAATAGTAATTAATAAATTCAATCTCTAATTAATATCTGATCTGAATGTTTCAGATGGATGAGGCAGACACATATTTGGCATATTTAAAAACAAAATGGAAAATAAGTCATCAATTTAAATCAATGCGCACGTTTATATTTTTATTTCATTATTTAACTGAAAATAAAAAGTTTCTTGTGCAAACAAATAACTTATTATTTTTACGTTAACTCCCCAATAGATGTCGCTGCTATACAACGTATTATTCAGAAATTTTTTCCTCTGGAAAATAGTTCTATAATTCTCATCCGGCTTTGCAGAAATTTGGTATTTCTTTATCCAAATTAGATCACAAATTATTCATAAATTTTAGTTCATACAATGTTTATTTATTTCAATTGAAATTATTTTTAATGCTAAAAATTATTTCATAAATATTAAATGATTTATTCAAAATCATTTTTTAAAAATGATTGAGTTACGATACGAAGTTTTGCTTTAGTTTACAATCATTATAAACAAAACAGATTGATAATTTTTAAAAAAAGCAATAATTATTATCTTATGCAGTTACCATTTTTCGTTTGATTAACAATAGAGAACTTTTTTAGTCATAAATGCCTTTCAAAATATTAGATACTTGTCATTAATTATTGCGTCACATTTCTGAAATTTATAAGTAATTTTAATAATAATTGTTATAAAATGCAGCAAACTGCAATGCAAATATAAGGTTGAGCACCAAGCAACTTCCGCGTGTTGAAAGTAAAGCAGGAAAGTATATTTTTAATGCATCGATTGGCTGAAATAATAAACAATTTTGCAAAAAAAGGTAGTTTTTCGATTGAAAATCAAACTCTCACCATATTAACTTCAGATATGCTGTCGAAACTAGCTATAACCATATCCATACCAATGAGCAATGGAGCACCTGTTGATATAAAAATATGATTATGACCACGAATAAAAAATAATATTAATAGAAACATTTAGATATTTATATTTAATACACAGTAAAAATCGTTTAATTTTAAATGCATTCTAATAACAAGAAATTTAAATTTTCGAAATTTTTATATTTTTTTAAAAATATTTTTATGCACGTTTTTTGTAGTATTATTTTCGCATTGTGGTAAGTTCTAGGTTCTGAACTATGGCTAAAGA
>NC_092214.1:84313670-84355538 GCF_043381705.1 Parasteatoda tepidariorum
CAAAATTTTTCTGCCTTATTATCGGTTATTATATAATGTTTGTAAAACTTCTGTTATTTTACCTTAATTTTAATTAAAAAATATTTTAAAACCTGCTGATTACCTATAGTATAATTAAATTTCAATATAATGCATGGCAACTGTTGGTAGTTTTGAAGTTTATATATTTTTTTGGCAAACTTTAGTTTTTGACATTTTTGACGGGTTTTTGACGGTTTAAACCAGTATTATACCCTTGTCATGTCAAAAACCTCTTTTTGACGTCAAAAACCCAACCCTGAATAAAACCATTAAAACTCTTTCGTTTTCATAAAATGTCTTTAGTAGAGAATAGGTGTAGAAATTCTATTTCGGGACTTCAAGGCTGAAAACATACCATTGAATCATAATTACATTTATATTTCGAAGGAGGAGTTATTTTTTAGAATCTTGTCCCTCATTCACTTCCATAATAGGAAGCATTAAATGATTTTCCATAATGCGTAGAGTTACAAAGGTATGTACGACTGGAACCTAATTACATCATTCTCTGTAGTATTTAATGCGGGACCGATGGTTTTCGCATGTCTTTTGCTGAATAACGTGTTCCAATAACCATCTGCCGGAACCATCCGCAGTTTGTCCACTCCCCCTCCCTTGTGGAGTGGGGATGTGAACTGTTATAACCACCATCCTTACTTTAGTAAACCTTTTTATAACATATTATGGCTTTTGACTGCATTATTAAAGATGAATACAACAATGATAACAGGGATGTAGTCCTGTTATTATATATATATATAGATGGATAAATATTAAAAAACAACGCAATTTTAATGCTTAATACTTTAAAAAAAACGACAGCTCATCTATTTGAACCAGTGTTTTTTAAATATTTTTTTTTGCATTTAAAAAAAATAAAGCTAATTTAAATTTTCTAAGACATATGGTCATATAAATAATTACAGATTGGAGAGCTGCTGCCTATAAAGTTTACTCATGCTAAATATCTAGAATTGAGTTGAATTGTTTTAAAAGTATACTATGAAAAAGTACACCACGCTCATGAAAAAAATATTATCACCATTTCGTACTATGATGGCATATTCCTGTAACAAATAACTTAAAAAAATTGAAAATAAATTATTGCTGTAATGTCCTCACAAAACAAAGTTTTAATCTTAGTAATTAACAACATCTTTGGAAAACCAATATTTAACTAATGCTAGTGATCAATTTAAAATATTAAGTTATTAATCATTTAAAGCTTTTAGATGCTCATTACAGAAAATATAGAAAATAAGACATTTATTTTGGAAAGTAAAGTTGAAAATTATTTTGAATAGTAAATCTTTTCATTACTGTTTTTTTAAAAAAAACTTGCTTTCTCCCTAAAGGGCGTTTCCACAGTTAGTGTTACAGTCATTAAACATTAAATGCTAATAGAAAGCAGATTTTATTCTAAATTGCTCTTTCGTGATTTCATGCACTTTAATTAGCGAGATTAGAAATTTATGAATACACTTTAGAAATAGAGCGACCTTGAAGGAAATCTAAAAGCTTTTTAAAAGTTTATTTAGGTATTTCTTATATAAAAACTTTAAATATGTTATTTTTATTTGTTTAAAGCGCATTTTTTTTTAAATTAAATACTTTATTGGGGACATTTCTTACAGCTATACCAATATTTTTCAACATATATTTTGTTTGTCCGATTCTTTTTTACATTTTCATTTGATCATTAGAGAAAATTAGGAAAACTGAAAGAAAAAAATTTTTTTTGCTGTTGTTTAGAAACTATTGATTTTTAACTTAATGACTGGAAATTTTCTTAACTCTTAGTGTTAAAATTCTTCTTAAAGTGTCAGAATTTTTTTATTCATGGAGAACTAAACTCCATGGTCTACTTTGTTCTTTCCGATTTTCTTGACCTTTTGCACTGCGGTGCAGGAGCAAATATTCTGATTTGTGTCGTCACCGAATACATAACAAACAGTGTTTAATTTATCAAACATGATTTATGTTGATTTTATTTGCCCATTAGATGGAAAAAGGGATGAGTCAGCCCTTCCCGGTCCAAGGATAGAGCCTGTGGTAGATAAGAATGAAGTACCAACACTCAGCCACTGGGCACCTTTTTTATTGATAAAGTCGTCATTTTTTTAAAATTCAGTTTTTGTTAAATCTCTATATTTAAATTTTTTTAACCTGAAAATAATTTTATACTAAAAGCTTTATATTTTAATTAAAAACTAAAGTAAAAGTAGCTAAAATAACAATTAGATTTCTCCAGCCTTAATCAATTACTTTTTATCTATTTCTCTTTATAAAAGCAAAAAAACGGCGGTGGTTGTTGACTATGAAACAAATTAAGATAATTGATATTAAATATATTTGCTGACAATGATTTCTTGCAGGTAATTAAATGATGAGGAACAAAAAATGAAGTAGTCTACATTAAGGCTGTAAAACACATAAAATATTTCATTGGGGAAAAGTTCTTTTTTTGATTAAAAATATGCTGAAAAAACTATACTAGAACAATTTTAAATGAAAAATTAAAATCAAATATCTACATTAAAGCATTATAAGCAATCCTAACTATTTAAACACGTATCTGATTTGATTTTGAAGTTTTCAAATGCAAATTCTATCAGGTAAAGATCCAAAAGAACAGACGAAAGGGCAAGCTTGTATAACCTTTCAATAAATGAATTCAAAAACTGATATAATCATTTAACAACGTACTTATTAGACTTTTTTAAATAGTTAACAACTATTTTTCTTAAATAAATTTTCAACTAGAATTCTTGGATCTTTTAAATTTCAACTAGTAAAAATTTTTAGTATTAAACATATCTTTGAAAACCGTTAATCTTTCTTGAGCCTATTTAATCTCTGTATTAGGGCTTTTACAATTTATAAATGCATCTATAAATATTTTAACGAATTGAAGTATGGAAGGACATATATTTTCATTGACAAGTATAGTAATAATTTTGTACAGCTAGAAGGAGCACCGAAAATTTCCTCTCATCCTCATATAATGAGCAAATTGAAGAAAAATGAAATTATATGCTTTGCACTAAACCTTATTAAAAACCCTTCTTTTTTTATTCACTTCAATAAACGTTTTTGAACGTCTTTCATGTTTCTGATTTACCAAAAAGTTTCTAAATCTTTGGTCCATTTATTATTAAAATGTTATTTTTCCAGTATCGAATTTAAGAACTTCCTCTAAACGTATACGGGGGTTACAGGCACATTAAATTTTACATTTCTCAAACAAGTAAGGACGCAATAATGCGCCATTTAACAATCATATATTTTTTTTAATATAAATTCTCGTTTTAGTATGATTATAATTTAAAAAATTATTTTTTATCTTGAGACAATCGCTTAAAAATAATTAGTATTTATAATTGTTTAAAACATAAATTTCATCTGATAATTCTACAATAAAAAATCACTAATTTCAATTTTTTCTGGGCAGTTCATAGCAACAACAATATAAATACATTTCATACTAAAGCAATATTTCCTTACAACGAACAATTTTAAAAATCCTGAAATAAAAAAAGGGATGATAAAAAAATTTTAATTATGAAAAAAATTCGTAATCACTTAATCTTAACTTTTTCTTGATATTATAAATTATATGGACAAAAATAGTTAATAGAAAAAAAATACAGAAATGTTTTACTGTTTCCATTTACTATTAAAATGCTTTATTTCCAGCATCAAATTGAAAAACTTTCTCTAAAAGTATACAGAAGTTGCAATCATATTAAATTTTAAGTCTCTGAAACAATTAATAAGTAGAATACGTCATTTTCCAATCACATTATTTTGTATATAAATTATCGCTTGAAAGGAACTGTGATTTAAAGAAATTATTTTAAATTTTGAGTGATATTAAGAATTACTTTTCTTTACTACAGTTATCTGGTGAATTTCGAATTAAGGGGTCTCCAAACTTATGAGTCCGATTGTCACATCAATAAATTTAGGAAATCCAACGGTGATCAAAGAAATTCAGGAGGGATATAAAAATTCATTTTACCGAGGATTCTCAACTGTTAACTAACATGTATTTTGTTAGAATTATTTTTTTTTGTTATTGTCTGAAACAGACAAAAGAAATTTATACTAACATATAGTGAATAACTAACTATTATATGTTAGTATATAATATAGTATATACTAACATACAGTCCCTGGCCAAATTATTAGACGCACTAAAAGATTCTATATAAAATCTTCATTATCAGGTCATACTAAACACCTTTATTGTTTGAACGAGCCAGTTTGCACTTGTTAAAGATTTTTCGTTCGGTTTAACATTATGTTAAAAATAAATACAAATAGAAAGTACATAAAAAATCTTTGGAATAAATACCCATTACATGTATGTTTAAACAAAGAAGTAAGTATTGCATGTAAATTCGTGCAAAATATTAAAACACTGCAGTGCGTCAAATAATTTGGTTTAATTATTATAATATACAAATATAATGCCCGATATAATAATTATTCTATAATACATGGTCTAATTAATCCAAACATCGAATTTCTATTATATATCGTCTAATTTAACTAATTGATACACAAGTGTATATAGGTTTGAGTTGCACAATAATGCTCTATAGTATCACCTGATAATTAAGATGTTGCATAGAATATTATAGTGTGTCTAATAATTTGGTCAGGGGCAGTATAATATTACCCACTAAAAATTTGGTTACATTAAATAATAATTGCATTAAATAGTATACATAAAATGGAGGTTGATATTTTTGTTTACTTAACTAACTGAATTTTCATTAGCATCAATATCATATGAAATATATGCAGCTACAATTCTCTAAGTGTTCTCTAAATGCTTAGTTGCCAAACAGCTCTTTTTTTAGTGTTTTGTGACATCATTATTATTTACGCCTTAATGAGACACTTAACAAATTGTTTCGTCAATCTTATTTGTCAATCCGCATCAGTCTCAAATTTTGCACTAATAATTTTATTATCTCAAATAATCAACTTTTTTCATATTTTTCCATCAAAGTTAAAAAATAAAATGGGGATAATATTCGAACTATAGTTTCATTCAGTTTTTCTACATTTTTTCCGTAAAAGAACTTAAGATAACTATATTCCAAATTACCCTGCGTACATATTTGTGGAACAAACATTCTTGGCATAACTTTTCTAGCTTAAAAAAAATTACAGAAATTATGTTATTTCTCTCTAGTATTAACTTCAAAATTTCAATCTTGAACTCAAACTCAATTCAAATCTTGAAATTTCTAAGATATTTGCATGAATCTAGATAAAACTGTAAGTCTACATAAGTCTACATAAACAAAAATTATTGAAACTAATTTTGAAAAAAGGGTACGTCGGTTAATTTTTTAAGGATAGGTACATATTTTTAAGAAAGAGATAAAACAAATACAGAGAAAATGATAAAGGATTTGAATAAAATAATAAAATATAAATTTAAATGCATCACTTAATAACAGGTAATTACTTGTATATAGAGAGTCCATTAACTCTAAAAGAGAAAAAACCATTTTGACGTTTACCTAAACATGTCTCATAGTTATAACGCAAGTACTGACAGAAATTGAAGTATTTTAATATGTCCTTGTGTTTTTTAACTATCACTAACAAACTAGCAAAAATAATACTTTGTATAGCATATATGGGGCTTGAGTTTTTACATTTTTGAAGATGGATTAAGATAATCTTACTCCCAGGGCTCCATCGGCTTGACTATTCAAAAAGTTTAAACAAAAGAATAAAAATTCATAATTATATCAGGGATAGTGAAAGATTTAATGAAAACCTGCCATGAAATATAATACCAATATTATTAAGAAAGAATGAAAAAAACTAGACATATTAACTTGATTATTGCAAACCAATTTTACAATTATTAATTAATTTTAAACAAACTATTATTGCAAACTAAACAAAAACAATCTATAATTAGGCGAGAACCCATTGTTATCGCAACTAAGGACTGACTCCCTTCCATAAACTCTAGGTTGACATTGCAGATTAGTTAAGTTGCCTTAAAGATGCTTTTTACCTTTATTGAGATTTTAGAAGAAAAATCGTAAATAAATAGTTATGTCCTGCAATTGTTACGATGTAGTTTCTGAATAAAAAGCTTGATAAATGTCATATTTTTTTGAAAAACATTTCACGAAATTATACATTTTAATAATATCTGCCCTTTAATGGGCTAAAATGACTAGAATAGAGTTAAAAATAGTTAAAAAAGTACTTCTGAAATTTTGAAACAAAATATTTCTCTACCTAAAGGGAAATCAATATAAGATAATTTAGTTTGAGAGAATATAAATACATTTTGATTTTCCATTTCTAGTTTACCGTTCGTTTAACTAAACAAAAATTAATACTCAGATAAAGAAGATCATACAATTATTTTTGATCGGATGTTAATTTAACCATATTTTTGCAAATATTATCGTTTGGATTGAACTGATTTTGGCAGATAATTATTAGTAAATTTTAGTCTTTGAGTTGTTCTTATTTAACTAAATAAAAATATTAAATTAACTGTTAATTTTTTTTCCTATTTTTAAAAAGTGTTTCTGTAGATAATTTTATTTTGTTTCGTATATGTACTAATTTGAAATTTTTTTAGAAAACTTAAGCACTTGATTTTAATTAAAAAGTTTAAAAGGTTGAAGACACGGAGAGAGCTTTTTTTGATTGTTTAACTATGTATAGATAAACTATTGTCATTCATATTTCAATAAGAAAAAAATAATTTAAAAAAAATGCTAACTGTTTAAAATCCAGATTCATAAATAAAATATCTATCAGATTCATAAATTTTTTCTATCTGTCATAATTTCGACAATTCGCTACAACAAATCAGAGTCCCTCTTTGAATGAAAGAAAGTCACTCATTTTGACAGGATATATTGATTGTCGCTCTTCCATTTCCTAACACTCTCCCCCACTCTTAGTTACTTCAGCGAAAGATTCAACCTCAGTTTCTGTGCAACTTCATAAACCTCTCGTAACCCAAGCAAAAAGTTTTTCTTTTTTTTCTTCTTTTTATTGGAAATTTGATGACTACTCAACGTATTTAATTTATTTTCCTTCTTGTGTGTCGTAGTTCTCGGAACGCTAAATAACAATATTCCCTACCATTACAAATACAGTTTTTGAGTTTTTATTTATCTTATCTTAATGATTTTTAAGAGCTCAGTTGTTATTCAATTGGAAATATATTTTAATAAAAAACGTGTTGCAAAAATTTAACACGACTATAAAAGACTGACTTTTATTATGACTTTTTTCTCGTATCACGTCTCTTTTTCGATATATTTTCAATTATGCAAAAGTATCACTTTGTTTTGGGGAGTCAATCATAAATTATATTTTGTATGAAAACAATTTTGTGGTTTTAATCAGTGAGTGAATAGTCATTGTTTTAGGTTGTCAGGCAGGCAGGTAGGTAGGCATTTTATTTACGTCACACTAGAGCTGCACTATGAGTCAGTTATTGCTTTAATAGTAAATTACTATATCATTATTAAATTCTGTTCAGTGAATTATATGTAAATAAAATATTTTAATATTATTATACATTCATATGCCACATTTATGAGATTAATAATACAACGTTATGGTTATATATTTTGCTCATAAATTTAAAAAATGATTCTTGCATGTGTTTTATTCGTAAAAATTTCGATATAAATTCTAACAACAAAAAACATTTTTTTTTATAAATTTTGAAATACTTTCTCATATACTTTTGTTAATAAAAACTTCTAAGAATGTTTCGAAACCCACATTTGGGTTATATGGAGAAGAAAACCAAGAAAACGTCCCACGATTAGCCTGAAAGAAAGGGAAATTTAACCCATGATTCCATCTACAACTGAGAATATTTTACGTGAGCACTGTCGTCATTTCTAGCCGGGTGCGGAATTCGAATGCCATCGCCGGGATTTGAAGCCGGTTTACTTCATTAGAAGAAGAGCCACTTCTGCTCTTCTCTTACTTCATTAAAATCTTTTTATTATTTCCAAGAATTTTATTCTTATATAAGTTTCAGTCTTCCAGGAGTAATTAAGTCAATAAGTTGATTAATGCTATTTTGTTTACCCTTATTTTAGGAATAGTGCGAGTATAAATTTTAAATTTCATAATAACAGTTCACTGTAAGAAAGAGATATTGAGCAAAAATTTGTCAAATTAACTCTGAAATAAATATAGTCAAACTTGAAAACCAAATGTGTAAAAAATTAAAACTGCATTTAATTATTTTTGAGTAAAATGTATTGTCATATTGTCTTAAAATGTCAATATACTATAATTCTGTCGTCATATTATCTCCAAAAAGTTGAGCAAAGAAAAATGTATCATTGACTTCCGGCAGGATTTGAAACAAGGACCTCTGGGTTCTTACTAGGCTGCTCTAACCATAGTTATACAATGTGCCAAAAAAACGGACCACCCTGAATCTGAATTACTTTTGATCTAATGATCGGATCTTAACCATCTAAAACTCAATTTTAATGGCTAAAAGGGATGACTTCAAATATGCTAATTAATAAATGCAAATGATATTTTAAGCTATGAAATCAGACAGAAAAACGTACTTTCTCTTAATAAACATATTCATTCTCTTCTCATTCTAGATAAACATTCTCTTAATAAACAATCTAGAAAATAGAATTCGAATAATTTGGACAGGAGAGCTGACCAAAGTTTGGATGTAAATTTCACTTTTTGCGCATTTAGCTATATTTCGAGAACTTTTTAAGCGAATTGAAAACTTTTCCTCTCGAATATAAAATTCGTTTATCCAAAGATAAACTCCATTAAAAAATAAGTTTTAGCAACTGTTAAATACTTTTTATTATTTTGTTTAATAATGATGGAAAAATTTTTGAATTGAAAGGTATACAATTTTTTGCATCATTTTTTTTAAAGAATATAATTGCAAAATACAAAATGGGCGAAAAATTGGTAGAACATTTACTGAGAAATTAAATTTCAAGAAGTCAGATATGTAAAATTCGATTTCTCAGGAACAATTCGACCAATTCTGTACACCGTACACTTTTGTGTCAAGAGCGCTGTACATTTCAGCAGAGGGTGAGTTGGGAAGTTTTATATAGTAGCCGTTGCAGTGACACATCGTGACATATTTTCAAATTGAAACCCTTTGTACCTTTGAAATTGGAAATTAGTAAGTCATAATGAGTAATTGCAGTGACCACCATGTAAAGCTTCCTAACTCACCCCGGAATGGAATGTGCAACTATGGTGGTTCGAGCATCCTACCGGAGGAACTTTCTTCAAATTCTTCTGTAAAGCTTTTCTCTTATACATTTCAAATTTCATAACATTTTGAGACTATGCCTTTCGCTCAAATGTGTGTATATAACGCTTTAATTTTGAATAAATATAGTTTTAAAATTGTACTACATTTGTTTCGGAGCTATTTTGACAAATTTTGATTTTAAAGTAATGAATATTTCAGAGAAATATTGGATCAAAAATCTTTACATTTAATGTGTGTTTTAGTAAGTTGACTTAATTATAAGGAATTAATTATATCACTTTAGTTTACTTAAATATAAGGAATTAAACATATCGTTAATTATAAGGAATTTATCATAATAAGGACTTAATTATAAGCTTCATTTAATCATAAGGAAATTTCATCAAAATCTTTAAACGTTTTATAGTTTTAATCAACAAATATTTACTTTTATTTTTGCAGCACTTTCATGGTTAATTTGCTCCATTGGTTTTTCCGATTGGCTATTGTTCTGCACATGAAAATTCATTTTTGTTTGCAGTACGTGGTAACAAAGGGCAACAAATGTATTCCACAAAGCTATTGATGTGAATATTGTCAACATTTTTCCTACTGATCAGCTCATGACAATCAATGGAGGATACGATAATTTTTCAATAAAATTGAAGGCACTTTAATCGTTAAATAAGCATCTAAAACTGTTTAATGTAGATTGAATATTCAAGACACACAAAATATTAAGAAAAAACTAATTTTTACAATTTTCTTTTATTTATGAATGCCATTTGTTATCTTTTACCAATCCACATGAGTAAAATATATAAATCATACTGCTGTCCTTAGTTACTCAAGATTAAGTAAACATTTTCTTTTGTTTTAGCATGCAAGTTTTAGAAAACATTTATCCACGTAAACATAAAGATCAAATTTTACAACAACCAATTATTCTCTAACACAAACGCTTTTTAACTGCAAGATGCCTCAAAAAAGTAGCTTAGAAATCCCAAATGGAAAATATTTAGACCAGAAAACATTTTAGAAAATTTTTACATAAAGTTTTTCTTAAAGAAATTGAAATATCATAAATCAATCGCTCAGAAAAAGTATTTATAGCATTTAAAAAACTGTGAAAACTTTTTGTATTGCTCATTTAAGAGTCAAGTCTATTTGGATTACTGAATTGTTGTTATTATGCTAACGAAAGTAAATATTTAAAATTTTTGAACGAGTATATAAAAATGGGTTTGAAGTAAAAATAGCTTAGTAAGTGCAACAGTTTACCTTCTGCTTAGTTTGACAGCTATTTATTCTTTAAAACAACTGTTCCATTTTTGTTTTGACTGAAAACATTAAAAAAAAACTGACGATTTATTTTGCTGCTTAAGAATATTGAATACCTGCTGTTAACATCGGAATTAGTTACAGTCGCAGCTTTGAAGATTACAATAAATTACTATAATTGCATGCTTGTGCTTTAAATTTCAAAGCACATTTAACTGTTTTTATTTTATTATAAATCTAAACATAAGGATAAACATAAATATTTCTTTCGGAATTCTCCAGAAGCAAAAAATAAATAAATAAAATAATAATAAAAATGATAATTCTGAATATAAAAATTAAAATATAAGAAGCAGTTTGTATAATGTCAGCATAATGTATTTACAATGCTACGCAGTTATACAGAAATGAAACGGTTTAAAGAAATTAGCTTGGAAATATCTAACGAAATGCTGAACACTAATTTAATTTTTTATAGAAGATAACTATTTAATTTAATTTTTTGAGTAGAGCTGCTATTTTGCTGAAGAAAATCATTATTATATAGTGAGTGTTTGAAAAAAACAAGAATGTATTAGTTTGCATACAATAATATGCAGCAGCAAGTTGAATATTATATAAGATCCAAATAAACTCTAAGCCTCTTCAAAAGCGAAAGTTAAATAAACCCGAGATCTTTAATTTCAGGTCCCAATTTATATATTCCTTATCAAAAGTAAATGTTTAAAATATTTTATAGTTTTATTTTATTTCACACCAAAAAAGTTTCGGATGAAAGTGATTGAAAACTAAAATTTCTAATTGCAGGAAATATGCTTCTAATTAATAAAAAAACATAATATGTCACATGTTTTCCTAATAAATGTTTTCTTAATAAATGTTTTCTTAATAAATTTTTCCTGAAAATAATGTTTTCTTAATGTTTAAATAAATTTAATAAGCAAAAATACTGAAATCAAGTGTAAAAAAGAAAGGCATATTCAAATCATGTTCATTAATTCTTTCATGTTCTAATCAAAATAAAATCTAATATATCACATGCTTTCTAGTATAACGAGTTTCATCTAATAATATTGCTTACGCAATTTTGAATCCATTTTTTTCGCAGAAATATTTAAATGAATTTAATACTGAAAATAAGTGTAAAAAAAGAAAGACGTATTCTTTAATTTTAAAGCATTATTTCATTTTTCATAATTATAAAAAGTCATAACTTTTAACATTATAATAATCTCGTTTTAAAGTGAGAATAATATTATCAGATCAATTCGTATCAGAAGCTTCTACTTAGTAATAAAAGATAGACATATAATTATTATTTACTTGTATTACTTGTACCACTCAGATTTATACTTAAACCATAATAACATTCAAAGTTAAGTTTTTAAAACCTTTGAATTAAGCAGTAATATATAAAGTTTACTTTCATTTTTTTTTTAAATAAATTTAAACATACCTCCGAAATTAGGTCTAAGTCGTATATCGTAGCCTTCCAGTATTGTTTTGAGTATATCTGTGACATTATCCAATTGTGCAGGACTCTCCACCTGCCGACAACAACTGTCCAAGAAATGGCGACATAAAAAATAGTATAAATGAGTATTTTTTATATATTAGAAGGGTTAAATATAAATTCAAAGTTAATTTCCTTACCCATAATTCAAAACACTAAGTATTGAGAAGAGCTTAAGTATTAGGTATCGATACATTGCAGTTTACACGTGTTGGAGCTACAAGCAGCATCCTTATGAAGCGGAATTTTCTCTCACTTGCCGCCGATTACCGTAGCGAGTGAGTTGATTCCATCATATTGCGCTTGCGCTTTACTCATAGGATGGAGGGGGCTCTGATGAGTAGGAGATTGCTCTTCATCTTCCGACAATCCCTTGAGAAATGGGAGTGGAAGATGCTGTTGAGAGGTCACCCCTAGTGAAATAAAACAATATGAAAATCAAATATGTTCCATATGGATTTATCATAATTGTAGAAGAAATATTTTTTTTGAAACTTTTAAAATAAACAGTTTGAAGGCGCACAAAGAGATACGGAAAGTCGCTTACTGCGCTTTCTGTGTTTGAACTTGACTTTAAAAGTCTAAACGCAATCAACATTCAAAAGTGATTTTTGACTTTTTATAAGATCTGCTTTTTAAATGAAGAATAACGATAAAAATTCAAATTCTTATTAATGAGAAAAGTTTTTATTCAAGCATCATAGCCGATTTTAAATTTTCGTATAATTTTATGACATATATTTTTTTCTCTCTATAAAATATCATATTATTTTATTATTATTTAAATATTTAAATTTATTTAATATATACATTTATTTACTTCACAGTCACGTTATAAATATTTTATATTTTTTATTTAAAAACATTCTAGGTTTCTTAAAAAAATATGTTAATTTTTTCGAAAGTTTCCAAAGTTATGTACATACTTTCTGGTTTAAAAAAAGAGATTTTAGATCTTTTTAAAAATATGAAAATTTTTTAAAACCTTCTATTTCAATAAGAATTTATAATTTATTTTTTCGTGTATCAAAAATAAGAGTTAGTCTTGATTTAGTTATTTGACTAACATTTGAATAAATTAAATTAGTATTAACCTCTTAAATGCTCACAATTAAATATTTCCCTTTCCACCATTCTATGTATATTTAAATGCTTTTGAAATAAAAAATCTTCCAAAAAAAGTGAAAATTATTAGAAATTTAATGTATTCCTTATTAAAGTTTAAAAAAAATTTAAATTTTCCCATTAATTCATACTCTTATTCAGAGAAATAAACTTTAACACATTTTTTCAAAAAAGTAGACTTAATGTAAGTTATAACTCAAAAAACTGCTTGACTAGGAAAAACATTTTTTCTTATATCAAGTGTTTAGTTTCAAAATGAATACTTTCAATTCTTCATTAATTTTAATTTGATTTCTGTCATTTTCAAATCTAATGTCTTTTTACGTGATTTTGTTCTAAACTAAATTCCTATTTTCAGTAACATTTTACCAAACTATATTTATTATATAATTCTATTATTTCCTATCCATAATATAATAACTGATTATTTTCCATTTGCTTAAAGTTTTCGTAAAGGGATACAGTCCAACTCTCAAATATTCAGGTATGATCAATTTTACTCAAAATCATAAAATAAAGTTAATTTCCTACAATTTAAAATGTTTGAAATGCGTTAGAGTTTTAAATAAATATTTATCACAAATCAAAATATTTACCTCATTCCTTATTATTTGCATGAACATATTTCTGTCAATCCTCTGAAATGTTTGAGAATGACTATTGTTGGTGCTGAAATTAAATTCATTTCTCATGTTCAAATCAACTTCAAAATTACAAACTAATATTTAAAAATTAGAATAATATTTCAGTAATTTATGAATTAATTACTCATATTCTTCTTGACTGAGTCCAATAACATCATTGATTTAGCTAAAACTTTCACTTAAATATGAATAATATAATATAATCACAGGTATAAATAAATAATGCCATATAAAGAACACGTTTTCTATTTTGTTGGAAAAAACTTTAAGGGAGACATTTTGTATGCAAATTAATTGTAAATAAAATTAATTTTTAAAAAAAGTAAAAAATAAGTTTGGAATGAAAACATTGAAACAATTTGTTTCAAAGGAGAAAAAGATAATTAGTTTTTAAAGTAAACCTTTTTATTACCTAGTTATAACTGAAAGCTTAACTAATAAAAGAGAATTTATAAGGAAAAAACAAAAGATGCGTATGGTTTGAAAACGTTGAAACTATACATTTCAACAAAAATTGTATTTTCGCGTAAAAATTTCAAATCTCTCATTTGAAACGATATGTTTAAGTTCATGAAATGGTACATGTAAAAATGTGTTAAAAGGTAAGTATAAGTTGACTTAAATAAAAAAAAAATGTATGCTTGTCAATTAAAATTTATGTAGAAAGAAGGTAAGTAACGAAGACGTTAAAATGGTTTGTTTCAAAAGAGAAGAAAAATTGATTTTAAGTAAAGAAATTGTGCGTTACTTAATAGAAAATTAAAGGATAATTTAACAAGTAAAAGTGGGATTTCAAACACTGTTAAAAGTGTGTTGAAAGGGGATTTGAATTAAAAAGGTTGAAACAGTACTTTCAAATCAGAAAAATGAGTACGTATAAGTACAATCGAGTTGATTTTAGGCAAAAAAATTTTATGCTAGTTAATAATTCAAATCAACTTAACAATATTAGTTAAACTACCGAAAGGGGGGGTAAAAAGAAGAAGATATGCAGAAAAGGAAACTTGAAAGGACGATGTTGAAGCAGTTCGCTTCAAAGGAGACAATAAAAGACGCGTATAAGTTGATTTGACGCAAAAAAGAAATTATGCTAGCTAATAGTTATTTCAATGTTAATTTAACAAGTAAAAAATGAGGTTTAAAAAAGATAAACATATCTGTAGAGAACCAGAATTTCTAGTAAACTACTACGATACTAACAAACAATTACCGAATTAATGGATTAAATACCATATAAGGGTCATTCTCACTGGAAAGGTATAAATAGACTAAAAAAATGTCTTAAATTAAAGTAATTAAAAAAGTGATAAAAATTACATAAATGCCTTTATTTATTTTTGTTATATGTCCTTATAATAATGGTCAAGTTTTCTATTTTATTTTTTAGAAGATTTAAAATATTTTAAATTCTGCCTTGTCCACGGAGGAGATGTAATAGTCAACGGAGGAGACATTTTATGTTATAAAATATAAAATGTCAATGAAGACTAATTCATTAATTATTGGGCACAGCTGATATGAGTTTAACATTCATAAGTAAATAATAAGATATTTCATAATTAGAGATAGAGCTACTTCCGATTAATCATGCTGCTATGAAAGGAAACATCCATTTTTAACCTAGGTGTACAATTTCTTAAGTAACTCTTACTGAATATTAATAAATTAAAATGTAAAGACTATTGAAATAAAAATTCAGACTCCACATGAAAGTTGAGTGTTGAGGGTACTCTTTTGTGACCATTTTATGCAAGTTAAACATACTGTCATCCAAATAACGTTTTTGTTTTTTCTCTTTTCTTCTTGTTATTGTTTCTTTTTTCCCTGGGCACAAACGGCTTGCTCTATCAATTTCTAGAAATTTAAGTACATTTAATCACGATTTTTCTGTTAAATCTTTTTCTGATACAGATTTTAAAGTTTCTTGCTCTTTTTTTTTTTTTTTTTTTTAAACTTTCTTCAAACAATATAGGGTTTTCTTTTAATTTCTGTCTAGCTTGTCTCATACTAAGTTTTTTCTGTTCCCTTCTCTTTTGCATTTGAACATTTGATTGCTTTCTTTTCTTAAATTTTGGTTTTGCAATTTTTTTCCTAAAATTTGAAGAGAAAAAAAATGTTAAACATCACAGAAATTATTTAGAAAAATTGCCAATATTTACTTCTCCGATAAGAAAAAGTTAAACTTAATTGATTTTCTTTAAAAATACAAACAAATTAACACATTTGTTCCATTTTAAAAAATATCAATTAAAAGAAAATAGTTTTTTAATTATTAAAATTGTATTATGGTTATCTAACACATTGTCTCTTCCATTGACTGTGTCTTCTCCTCCGTGGACTTGTTATGTCCACGGAGGAGACAAAAACTAGTTCTTGAATTTTTCTGATTTTTAATTTTAAAGTTACAAAAATGGGGCAGTTCTTTTTGTTAAATATACTATTTTTGCAATCTAAAATTCATCTATCAAAAATAAAATAATTTTCTCTTACCTTCTTTATGATGTCCACGGAGTATACGGTGAGAACTTTGCCAAACCCCAGTTGAACACAACAATCCAAAACTGACACCAAAGAGAACAAAAACAACTGATATTTAACATTAGAAAATGGAATGGTTACCCCTCTCAGCAGCTGTCTTATAGGGATTTCGCATATGCTGCCCTTTATTGCATATTTACAGAACTATATTAATTGTCCACGGAGGGAGACATCATTTTTGATGGACAAAGTTTACTAGTCATTTATTTTACAAAAATAATTTTTTCAAAAAAAATATTAAATGAAAAGCTACTATAAACATTTAACTAGGTAAAACTACAAAAATGATTAAAATAACATTTAAATTGTTTAACAGGCATTAAAAATTATTTTGTGCCACAGACGTAGGGACGTCCACGGAGGGGATTTTGAAGTCATGTTTATTAAAAAATAAGAATGAAATATTAAATACATTTAGCAGAAATGCATATGATTTGTTAGTTAAGAACTTCACGAAAAATGATAAAGAAAAATATTAAGAAATCTGCTGTATTTCCTAATATTTATTACTCAGGGACTTAAAAAATCACCTTTTTGTGAGAATGACCCATAACTAGTTTTTAATTACAAGTATGGAGATTCTTTCAAAAAAAAATTTTCTCCTTGTAAACTTAACAAGCATTAATTAAGTTTCGTCTACTACTTGGTATAAAAGCGTAAATTCTAAGCGAATATATCTTAGTATTAATTTTTAACTATTTCATGTGGGGAAGAAGATATTCCCCAAAAAATTTGATGACCCCTATTATTTATTGTCCTTCATCTTTGTAAAGGCATGAACTCTTTAACATTGCTCAATAAGTTAAGCCAGCGATTCTCAACCTGTGGGGAGCGCCCCCTAGGGTGGCGCGAGCGTACTACAGGGGTGGCGCGAGAATATTCAAGAGAAAATATTATTTAAAAAAAACTGATTAACTGGATGAAGGGAAATCGCACATACACATAGAACACAAAATACATTTCGACATATTTAATAACTTCTTAAAGTGAAACAACTTATTAAATCAAAACTTAAGGTGGGAGCCAAGGGTTGCTTTGCTTTGAGGATTTTTCCTTATTTTCTGATTAAGTCTGTGCGACTGAATTTTTTTCTGTAACATCTTACACCTATCTCTAATATATACCATGTATACTTTTAATTGTAAAATAAAATTTCATTTATTTTATAGTACAATTTCAAAATTGTAGCTTTTGCGCCTAAGGTTTCCCTCAGGTTCCAAAGGTGAGCCATATATAGAAATCACTTTTCACTTACTCAAATTATCTTCAGAAAAAGCATTTGGACTGGCAAACGTTTTTTAAAAAGGATTGCTGGTTGGAACAAGTTTCCCGACTATAAAAAAGATATTTGCTTTTAGAGTGCATGATTTGTTTATTGATTTTACATTAATAGTTCTTGTGTGAAGTCACTAGCGATTCTTTTGAGATAACTCATTAGAATTAATCAGGAATTTCTGAGTTAATTTTTTCAAAGGATTAACTAACACGAGTTAAATAACCATACTAGAGTTAACTAACCTAACCCATAACTAGTATAAAAATATACAAATTTACAAGAAAATACCAGAATCGACCACAAAAACACTCATAATCACCACAAAAATAAAAAAATACCTGAAAAATTACAAAAAACTTGAAACAAAATATCGCTAACTCTACTAAAGTGCAGAGAACATCAAAATATTATAAAAATTCAAAAAATACCAAAGTTCCACATTTGCTTAAAATGAAAGAAATCAATTGGCATTCAATTTAATCATTCCTTTTTGAGAAATAATATGCTATGTAATGATTTGTAATTAACTCTTTTATAGATTTCCCTTTGTTTCCGAAGGTGGCCCACGTGTCTCCAAGGTGGCACCGGTGTCGGGCCACCTTGGCGACTTAAAACTATTAATCTGATAGATTAATTTGAATTAAAGTAATGTGGCTAAAGAAAACGAAATAAACTTTCAGAAAACATATCCTAACTCAAAGTTCTAAGAATTTAAACACATATAAATTACAATATCTTCTCATCCGGAAATCAGAACGACAACTGCAAAAACTTAGATCACTTCATACAATGGAGGCCATTCAATGAAATATCTTACATTTCAGCCTCGTGCACCTCAGATACAAGATTTACAATGCAGCAGGGACATCTTATGGTTCAAAATAAATTTAATTTTACTTTGGGGGGTGGGCTACGTTAGGAACACTGGCCACCTTTGGCTTACCCACCTTACTTAATCAAAACATACTAAATGTTTTAAAAAAATTAGTAGTTTTTAATGACTTCCTTGGGCCTGTCTTGCAGAGCAAAGTTTTTTGAGGTGAGGCTTAATATTAGAAATAGTCACTCTCAGTTCTGTTTCTATATTTAGTCTATATTTATAGTATTGTCTTCAAAGAAGTCACAGCAGAAAATCCAGTTTCACAAAGGTAGGGTGTTGAAAATGTTAATAGAACGCGAATTGCTCTTGTCTTTAGTGCAGAAAAATTATCCCCCTGCCCAAAATTCAAATAGTGATTTATTACTTAATTGTATTTTGGTTTTGGCACTTGTCGTGAAGTCTATGAATTTTTCTTCCTCATGAATTGAGAGTCCTTCGGGAGTCTTATGAAAGAGATTACTAACCCACTCGTAACTTGCAATAAGTTTGTCGTCAGCAGGAAAATACTTTTTAAAATTCCTTGCCATCCTGGATAAATGATTTTCAATGGTTACAAAAAGAACTTTTACGTGTTCTTCTTCAGCCTTATAAGTTTTAGTACAATTATCCACATTTGACATTGTTAAGTTTTTTTTGCTTTAAATTTCTGCCCCACAATTAAAATTTTCGACAAAAAGCATTGACTTTATCACTCGTATCCAACATATGTGTATTTGCTCCTTGGAGTTGAAGATTCAAGTTATTTAATTTCTCGAATATGACGATCAAGTAGCTCAATTTCATCACAAATAAACAATAGTGAAAATTCTCGGTTTCTTCTGAATAGTGAAAATTCTCGGTCATCTTCTTCTAGGAAAATGGCAATTTCTTCTCTTAATTCATAAACACGTTGCAAAAAATTCTCATGTGATAAACATCTTGCCCCGCATTTAAATAGTAACTCAGAATGTACTGAACCCATGTCGTTACAAAGAGCGAAAAAGATTTTCGATCTAATTGCTCTCATTTTTATATAATTTGCAACGGTTACAACCGTAGTTAACACAATATTTAAACCAGCATTTCTTTCGAAGCCAAAGCTTCTTTGTGGATCATGCAATTTGTCCAGACGCATTGAGGCGATTTTTGTTTTACAAGTGCGTGTATACTTTCGAACCTTCTGGCCATTGAACGAGCACCATCGGTGCATATTCTGATGCAATTTTTGCATTCTATGTTTGCCTCATTCATAACATCATTTAAAATAGTAAATAATGCTAGAGCTGTTGTTTTGAGTTCTATGGATTTTCAGAAAAGTAGTTCTGCTACTGACATATTATCACAAAATCAAACATAGGCAATTAAATGAGCATCTTTATTAATATCTGTTGCTTCATCAAACTGTATTGAAAACATTTTGTCACGCACCATCGAGAAAAGCTGTCACTACATTTTCAGCAGTATCACCAATTCGACAAGCAACAGTATCATTTGAAAGAGGTATGGACTGTAATTGTTTTGAAAAATTAACTCCAAACACAGTTTCTACAATCTAAATTGCTGCTGGCTTTTATTTTACTTTTGTTTTGGCAGTTAAAAATAATTTAAAGACAGAATTCAAAATACTCAATATACATTATTGTTGTATACATTTTACTGTAAGTGGGGGGCGCGATGAAAATTATGATTGAAAACTGGGCCGCGAATATTGAAAGGTTGAGAAACGCTGAGTTAAGCAAACTGTCGTAAATATTGATGATCAAGAGGTAAGAAAAATACCTTAAAGTATTACAAAACACAAGAAATTGTGCCAACATTGATCTTTCGCGTGATCTTTTCAAGGAATGATTAAAACGTTTAAAAATTAGTGTATTCAACATTCAAACATTTTTTTTTGTATTATGCTTTATAATTCTCTAGAAATTAAAGTAATTAAATAAAAGGGTAGGCGACTTAATTCCTTTTTTAAAATTGAGAAATGAATGCTTTATTTCCGAAGGATTGAAATTTTTCTTCAATTATACTATCCTCTAATAATGATTGTAGCACATACACATAGAACACAAAATNCAAAAATCAAATGTTAAGTAATGACATGCATAAAAATTTTAAGGTTTTGTAACCACTGCATATTTTACTTTAGGGGGCAGCCACTCAGCCTAGCAGTCAGTGGTGTAGCTATGGGGATGGTTCAGGGGACAAACAAAACCCCCTCCGAAATTAAACTTTACTTGAATAATAAACTACTGTACAATAAATAGGATGCAGATATGAAAAAAGTTTTCATTTTTCACTTTTTGTAATTTAAACGTTTAGAATATATATATATATATATATATGTATATTTATATAATGAAGCGAAAATTATTTCATTTGCAATATTTCAAACATTTGATAAAGCTGATGGTTTTAGTTTTATATTAGAAAAAAGTATATAAGTTTGCTCTTGTTTAAACACAAAATATATCAACTAAAATTTAGTTAAAAAAAAGCTGAAGTTAATCGACTTACTACTAGTGGTTCAATCACTAATTTTTTTTAAAAATATTAACAGAAATATTTCTAATTTTCAAGCCTATAACCTATGTGAATAAAAAAGTATCATGGATGTTGAAAAAATAAAAATTTAAAATGGGAAGAAACTATTAATTTTACAAATGCTAGTTTGTAAATAAAATATTAGATATAACGTGGTTTTGTATTTTATACGAAGGGAAAAAAAAATAAAATGGAACCATTAAATATCTTAATTGGTTCATTTCAAGTACTGGCCTAATGTTGAGTAACAAATACATTTGTTATCAAAATTTACTTCAGATTGAAATCAATGTCATAATTTTATTATGATACTTACACTACTATTTTCTGTTTTCCTGAAAGAAATAGTTAAGTGTAAATAAAAATAGTGAATAGTCAAAACATTAAAAAGACAAATTGACTATATCAATATAGCTTATGTAACAAATTTAGCATTCTTACAAATAATTTTTGCGCTTCATATTTCTTACAGAAATGCAGGCAAACTGATTCATAAATATCACTTTTATCAATATTCAAGTAGATACGACTCTATAATTTTGCATTTCTACTAGATACAGACATTGGAACTCGTCACTTAAATATTGGGATAAACATATATTTCAGGGTTCATTTTGGCTTAGAAATATCTCATGAATTCATGTTAATATTAGTAGGCATTCCCTGTTTTTAAAATTTCGACTTTAATCCCTACATGTCTGATTGTAAAGCGTTTTCATGCATATGTGTTTTTAACACAATAACATATAACGTTAGTCCCAAATATTTTAAATAATATAATCTGTCTTCTTCTTTTTACCTCTACGACAGTTTTCTATATCAAATGAATATCTAACTTACCTTCTTTTAGGATGATTTTTCAGGGACACTATTCCATCTTTACAAATAGAAAGGAAGGAAAACTAATAAAATTCTATACGCCAATGGAGTTACTCAATTCCACACTGTTAGATATTTCTCGAAACAAATTGTTAAATAACAATTTATTTAAGTGTTATTTTGCCATATTCAAACAAAACAGTCAAGTAGCCAAAAATAAAATAATATTCCAACTTCAACTAAAAGAAAAACCGTTAATTAAGTGCTTTCTTCTCAACATCCAGAAACAACCACATTTTTTTCGTTTGAACAAGGTTAAACAATCAGAGATTTTTTTTCGCACTAACTAACCCACCTAATGAAGCCCCTTAGTTCCTTGCAGCTGGGTAGATATTATAGCTGAGAGGGCTAATCTGTCAGAATCAGGATCGTCAGAATGGAGGTTGGTATCAGAGCTTTGACACCACAATATTTCCTCCATTCCCTTCAGTATATGTAGAATTTCCAGTGTTTTGCATTCCTCAACTTGTATTTGCGCTCTCCAATGCCCTTTACTTACAAAAAAATGCCTACCTCCAATCCAATTCAATTTCTTTTTTTTCAGATTTGAAACCATGCTAGTAGTAAAATAGCTGCATAGTTTTGTATTCATAATTTTATAACAATACTAGTTGTAAACGGTTTCAAAACCGTAAGGGTAAAAATATTCCTTTGCTGAAAACTTTACGGTTAATTGGATTGATAGACTTCTGTCGATAATTTTACCGTAATTTTAGTATGAAAATTTTAACAGTGCGCATGTCAATCGAGCAATCTTTATCTATCTAATAATCTAGTCATTTTAGTCATCACAGCCCGGGAATCATGTTTAGTAATTACATGAATCGAATTCAAACTTGTCTAATGGGTGACGTAAGCGAACAATCTGAGCCACCTACAACCTATAAAAACTTATTAAAAAATAAAATGTTATTTCTGTAGTAATTGTAAATACTAATTAGATAATTTTATGTAACGATGTTTAAGCACTGATATCTCTTGTACAGTGGTTTGTAATCCAATGATTTTTTTAATGAATATGGTTTTTCTCACTGAACACACGCATTCATTTCCTGTGCCTGGTTCACAGAAAGCAGCTTAATGGGAAAATTAAATTACTTTCCCTAAATCATACCTCTATGAAACAAATTATTCTATGCGGCGAAATTGCTTTTGCAAATTGACAGATTTTGCGAAAGGAAGTAATTCATCAATGTAATCCTCAATGGCTTTTAAATATATTATGCATTCATATTTTTATTAAGAACAGACAAAGATTATCGAAAATGGATTTAATCACGTCAAAGAAGAATAAAATTGGAAGAAAAATATAATGCAAATTCTACTGAGAAAAATATATATATTACTGAAAAATATAATATTTATGATAATTATGATTTGATAAAACTCTCTCATTTTTCTTCATCAAATAATACTGTAACTTTATACTGAGAAAAAAAGTTTTGGCAAAACTAACAGAATATAGCTGAATCTACAGTGTTTCTCACTCTATGGGAACACTAAAAAGCTTGTTAAATTTTACCAAAGCCCTTCGGTAAAATAATAGTTTTTAAAAAAATATGGTTTTATAGTATGCGGTAAAATTGTATAAATGTGGTAAAATCTGGCACATTCATCATAATTCCTTCAGAACATGGCATAAAAATCATTTATTTGACAAAATTTACTTTTCAATTTTGAAATTTTTCCAAAATGTGTGATAATAAGAGTTATAATTTTGAAAACCAAATTTTCTGTAATTTCCAGTCCAGATTTTCTCGAAACAGGTTTCGCGCTAGGTAATATTGTATAAAACTAAATAATTCAAAAGTATAATTAGGGAATTATAATTTGCATATTATCAAAATTATAATTTGATAATATGCAAACAAAAACAACATTTTAATTCAATGATTTTTTCAGATATTGTTGACAAATTTTTAAATAATATTTATGATTTAATTGAAATTTTAAATGGTTTGTTTTTTATTTAAAATAAGTTTTTCAAAATTTTGGGTCTACTTTTAAGTCTAGGTTTCAAAAGATTTGGCAGAATTGGACTTCCTAATGAAAATAATTACATTAAATTAGATATCTTAAGAATTCAAATAAAATTATTTTTCAATTATTAACAGGTCGTGGGTTCGATCCCCGCCGACCAAAGACTCCCCGTGTCGTAAATGGTGCACGTTAAATCTGTCGGTTTACAAAGTCTTCCATGTTCCCATAACAATTCATACCTCTGGGGGTACGGATCCAGGAGTTTCCTTATCTTCTGAATTGAGTTCAAAATTACAAGGCTACGGAATTGAACATTAGTAGTCGGAAATACAAAATTGGGTCGGCTGTTTAACGACGGTTATAAAATAATAGCAAATTAATTAATTTAGAGCCGTGGTGGCTCAGGGGAAAAAGTATTCGCCTTCCAATGAGGTGCCACGCATTTGCGCTGCCACAAATGCTGCTGGATGCGAACTCCGCTCCCGGCTAAAATCGAACACAGTGCTGACGTAATATCAAACGTGATAATAATAGTGCTAGACGGATAAAAGGTTAGAATCCTCCTACCATCAGATTAACTGAGGGAGTTTTTTGTAGTATTTCTCTCCATGTAACGTGGATGCTGGTTAGTTCCATCAAAAAGTCCTCCGTAAAGGCAAATTTCCCCTGTTACTTGATAATGGACCTCCCTTGTGTTCTGGATTGGGATCAAATTTACAAGGCTATGGAGTTGAACATTAGTATATATAAAACNTATATGTGTATATATATATATATATATATATTGTTTATAAGTTGTGATAATTAAAATCATCAATTTATTTATAAATTGCAATAAATTAAAATTAAATAATTGGTTTTATGACTTACTCAAACAAACCTCGTGATATGTCCAAACTTGCCCATTGATTTGGGGCAAGTGTAGAAATAAATAATTTTTATTTTTTTAAGAAAAGACTATTAAAAAAATATACATACAATTTCACTCATATATCGTTCAAAATAAAGATAAACATTCAAATTTTAACTAAAAAATTCTCAATATGTTAAAAATAACGATTAGTATGAGTTTAGTCTTAAGCGAAATACCATCTGTTGTAAATGTTTCGAATTAGTCAGTTGATCTTGAACTCGTGTTTGAGCCAGTCGTGACCATTGCAATCGTGCAATGATTTTGGTTTGATTATTTACAATTGTTAATTAAAGTATTGTTTGTTAAACTTCTAGTATTGAATGAACCAGCTCATTGTGTACAATCGTGAACATAATAAAGTGGTCCGTCGAGCCGGAGATATTTTGATATTATAAAGGAAGGAAAAACCAGAGTTTCACCTAATTTGTTATTCTGCTTTTGGTTTGATAGCAACAGGTAAGGTTCATGAGAACAATTCAAATTCCTTTTGCGGTTTAACACATATCTCTGAAAATATTGAGGATTCTCTTCAGAAGTTTTGGGAAATCGAAAGTGTTTCGTCAGATATGCTTACTGGTGAAGAAGGATATTGTGTAAACCATTTTTTAAAAACTCATTATAGCAACGAATGTGGTAGATACGTGGTGCAAATGCCACTCAAAAAGGATCCCCAATGTTTAGGTGATGTTAGAAAGTTAGACTCTAATCCTGAACTTTGTAACTTATATAAAGACTTTATGCTTGAATATCAAATTCAGGACATTTGCAACTAGTTGACACCAATATTAATGTAAATGTTAACTATTATATTCCCCATCTTGGCATACATCGTCCTGACAAAACTACAACAAAATTGCGTGTCGTTTCTGATGCTGGTGCGCAAACATCGAGTGGTGAATCACTTAACTCTATATAAATGAAGGGAGGCGTGCTTCAGGATGATTTATTTTCAATTATGTGTAGATTTGGAAAACATCCTGTAGCCTTTACGGCTGATATTAAAGGTATGTTTCGCACCGTCTTAATTGATGAAAATCAACAAGACTTACAAAGAATATTGTGGAAATTGAATAAAGATGAAGAAACTAAAATTTACAAGCTCTGTACTGTTACCTATGGTACAACCTCTGCTCCATTTTTGGCAACGCGTGTCTAAAGACAAATTTCGATTGATGAAGGGAAGGATTTTCCCATTGCAGCTCGTGTCGTCCAAAATGATTGTTTTATGGACGATGTAGTCTCGAGGGCTCATGATATTTCTTATTCCTTAGAGTTAAAGAATCAGTTAATAAACCTTCTTCATCGGGGTGGCATGGATTTACACAAATGGTCATCTAATGAACAGTCCTTGTTAGAAAACTTACCGTATGACCAAGAGTACCATTTCCGTATTACCAAGAGTAAGACCAAGAGTACCATTTCGATATTAAAAGCAGCGTTAAGACTCTCGGTGTGATATGGAACCCAAATGCAGATTTGTTTGAATTTTCAATTTCAGATAGCACTAATCTGACGAACTGTACTAAAAGAACAGTTTTACAGTGCATTTCAGGACTGTTTGATCCATTAGACCTCTTGGGCCGGTGATAGTGAAGGTCAAATTTTTTATGTAAAAGCTCTGGCTACAAGAACTCGACTGGGACCAGGCACTGCCAGACTGCAAGGTTAAGGAGTGAGATAAGTATGCTTCATCTCTTCTCTGTGTGAAAGAGATTAAAATAGACCGCTGTGTAGCGAATGGAACTGTTGCCTCCTTTGAAATCCATGGCTTCTGCGATGCTTCGCAAGATGCATACGGTGTAGCGATTTATTTACGATGTAAGAATAAATTGAATAAAGTGACTTTTAACTTACTGTGCAGCAAGTCACGCATAGCGCCGATAAAAGAGTTGACGATTCCTTGTTTAGAATTATTGGCGTCTGAACTAATGTCCAAATTTCTACAGAAACTGTTTAGAGCTCTTCAAATGGATATACGGAATGTTTACTTGTGGTCGGATTCAACCATAACTTTGGCGTGGATACGAACTGATCCATGTTTGTTGAAAACTTTCATATCGAATAGAGTGACCAAGATTCAAGAAATCACTAGATTATTTAAATGGGGACATGTGCCTTCCGAAAGCAACCCTGCTGACCTTGTTTCACGTGGTGTTACTGCAGACAAAATCTCAAACTCTGAACTTTGGTGGCATGGCGCTTCTTTTTAAAAGTCTGAGGACTATGAGCAATTCCAACATTCTCCTTCTTCCAGCGATGAATATATGGCTGAACTCAAGAAAAATTCAGACCTTAATTTCACTGTCTTTGAGAAAAACACTTTTGTAATTGATTTTGAAGTTTCGATGCTAAGTCTCCCATTATTTTGCCTGCAGGACATAAGCTTACATATTTAATTATGTTGTATTTCCATTTAAAAGATTTGCATCTTGGTCCCCAGGCATCACTTAATTTTGTTCGGCAAAGGTTTTGGCAAATTCACGGAAGAAATCTTGTCCTAAAAATAGTGCACTAGTGTGTTACTTGTTTTAAATTTAGACCTTTAGCTATTGATCAATTAATGGGTAACCTTCCATCTTGTCGTTAAAATCCAGAGTTCACCTTTAATAAATCAGGCTTAGATTTCTGCGGACCGTTTTTTGTCAAGCAAAAATATCAAAGAAAAGTAAGTCTTCAAAAAATATATGTAGCAGTTTTTGTGTGCCTTTGCACACGGGTAGCACATTTGGAACTTGTCTCGGACTTAACAACTGAGGCCTTGATTGCCACATTAAATAGGTTTTTTGCAGGAAGGGGAAAATGTTCTATGTTAATGAGTGATAATGCGAGTAATTTTTGTGGAGCTCGGAATGAGTTAAAACGGTTATATAGTTTGGCTCAATCCCCGGAACAAGAATTAATTGATTATCTGCTAACAGAAGAGATTACTTGGAAATTTATACCGCAACGGGCCCCCCCATTTCGTGGGTATTTGGGATGCGGCTGTAAAATCCTTTAAAACCCACTTTAAAAAGACTGTTTAGACAAAACTAACCTTTGAGGAATTTTTAACCCTTGTTACGCAGATAGAGAGAATTTTAAACTCTAGACCAATTACCCCATTAACTACAAATGCAAATGATATGAACGCTCTGACGCCAGGTCATTTTTTAATAGGGCGTCCAATTACTGCTCCCATAGAACCCGAAATCACTCAAATTCCTGATAACAGATTGCCTAGATGGGAAAGAGTTACAAAATTGACTCAAAGTATTTGGAAAAGGTGGCAAGGAGATTACTTGTCTAATTTACACGAACGAACTAAGTGGCAATTTTCGAAGGATAATGTGATCCCTGGTACAATGGTTCTAGTTAGGGAAGATAATCTTCCAGTATGTCATTGGATAATTGGTAGAGTTGAAGAAACTATAGCTGGCAAAAATAAAAAGGTTATGGTTGTTTTTGTGTGAACTCCTAAAGGTTTATTTATAAGACCAATTCATAAATTGAGTATTTTACCTATTGAGGACAATAAATAGTTTTGTAATAATTTTAACCACATTGAATTAATTTTAGTTTATATTTGTACTGTATCATTGTATTTTAATAATTTCCGTTAAATGTGGAATTGTGCATTCATTTAATATTAAATCAAATATTTTTCTACCGTCCATAATTTTATTCTATTAATTGAAATCAAATATTTCGAATAATTTTATTGTGATTCTTGTAGTTTCAATGCATATTAGTTGTTGTTGAAATATGTTAAAAATTTCAAGGGGCCGGCATGTTCGGTCTTAAGCGAAACGCCATATGTTGTAATTGTTTCGAACTAGTCAGTTGCTCTTGAACGCTTGTTTGAGCTAGTCGTGGCTAACATTGCAATAGCGTAATGATTTTGGTTTGATTATTTACAATTGTAAAATAAAGTATTGTTTATTAAACTCTTCGTATTCAATGAACCAGCGCATTGTGTACAATCATGTACAGTATGCTCATTTGGCAAATGTTTGGCTAATTTGGCAGTATGCTCATTTGGCACACCAGTCCCCAACTCCTTATAACTACATAATTATAATATTATACATAAACCCGAGTTAAAATCTATATTATATAAAAATTTTAGAAACGTACTTGAAGCTAATGAAAAGTATCTTCAACAATTCATTGGGATTTGTTGAATTATTTTCATATAAATGTTAACATATTATTATGTAAAGCAAAGTTGCTTTTTTCTTGAAAACTGTAATGTGAACTTCGAAAATGAGTTTCAACAGTCGACTGCCTGAGAGAAAAGTTCATATATTATATTTTAAAAAAACAGATTATTATTGCCATACTCATTACCAACAAATGTCATTATTGGTGCAAAGATATAAAAGTCATACCTGTATCATTGATTTTGCAAAAATTTCACACCTGAAACATGTATCAGTCTTTTGGCCAAATAAGGTTGCGTCTTTAGCCTTTTGCCAGTGACGCCCGAACTCAGTCCGGGCAACACAAATGCACCGATTTCGGGCAAGAGAAAAATGGGTGCTTCACATTAGTGAAGCCCGAGCTCAAGCCGTCCAATGCATAACTTGTAATTTATCATTTTTCCTATAGATGGCGCGAATTATCGTATAGATTTTCCAAGGCAAAAATCAACTGTTATGCACCATTTGACGTTTTATGCAATTTTACAAATCAAAGGCATCTGTGGGACATGGAATCCATAATAGTTGATATAAACAATAATATTGTTGAATTACTTTAATATATTTATCTTGAATATTATGTCATTTGATTTATTTTGCTTTAATTTGATCAAAAACTACTGTAGTCCATTAACATTTTCCATGTATGTGAAAATATTGAATATAGTAGTTATTTCATTTTACTTTTTTTGTCAAATAATCTATTTCCAAAATTTTGATGAAAATAACTAACAAAATTAAAGAGAATTTTCTTTGCATTTTTGGTACGTTTTTCTAAAGTATATTCCGCAGTCAAGGGGTTAATTGGTAAGCACTTCTGCGCTAAAGTATAAACCTCTATCATGTATCAAGAAATTAATTGAGAAATAAAATGAGCTGATTCAATATTTATAAATTTGTATATACTTAAATAGAGCTTGTGTATTACAAGGAATAAAATTATAAAAACTGCAATTTTTGAAGATTTGTTAACAATTTCATTTGGTCTATTTCACCCAGGAGAGCAATAAAAACCATTTTCTGGTTTTTTTGAAGAAAAAAAAGAAACATTTTGTTAATAGTATCCAGAAAAGATTCTTTTAACATCAGGTTAGCAACCTTTTTGTTTTCTGCACCCTTACAAGGAACAGTAACTACGCAACGCTAAATAATAATATTTTTTCCAACTAACCGCACTTCCTATTCTACCATTAAGACCAACTTTACGGAAATCGATTTACATGCTTAGACTAAAGGTAAGCATCACAATTCACTAGAGCTATTTTAGATGGGCAACTGTAATTATACGATCGTGTGGTCTTAAAGCCATAAGCATTTTGGTCTGACTGCTCGTTTCATTTGAGTAGCGCTCCAAGTTTTATGTGTCACTAGATCATAGAAATTTCCCTTTGTAGTTTTATTTTTATCACACTCTACGTACTTTTTACCTGTGTTCTGGATCAAGGAAGCTATTTTACGTGCATTATCTACTTCATTTAAGCGAGGAAGTATTCAGATCTCGTTTTTTGAGAGAAAATGAAGAAGTTTGTTCGTGCAACTGCAAAAGAAAGTTAATAGTAAATGTAATTACTGCTTATGATTGCTTTCTATTATATACTCATTATTTTCATACTTCAGATCGAATATTTCATTACATTCTTGTACATTCGGACCCTCACCGGGGTATGTCGACAATTACTGATATGCTTTGGTGAATGTCTGAAATATTTATTACATTCGATTTGATATGAATTTATTCGTGGATATAATTACATTTATTCGATATTTTAACCCTACACTGATGTTTTCTCAAGGTTAAGTGCCACTGTCCGGTATACCCTACACTGATGTTTCTTCTAATCTATCGTCAGAAAGTATTAAAATATAGAATAAATATAAATATATCAAATAAATATAATAATATCAACAAATAAATTAATATAAAATTGGATATAACAAATATTTCGGACATTCACCAAAGCGACTATGTGATTGTTGACATTCACCGGTGAGAGTCAGAAATAAGGGTATTTAGCAAATATTTCGGACATACACCAAGCGACTACGTGAATGTTGACATTCACCGGTGAATGTCGACATTCTCCAGATTTCGGTGTTTCACCGTAACATATATATATATATACACTGAGTAGCCAAATTATTATGACCGCCTCAGAGTTTTATGCAAATGAGTTATTGCGTCGCAGCGCTGCCGCTAGAGGGCAAGATAACTATAACACGGGAATGCTGGGCAAGTGAGTCATCAGTTATACTGTGTTGCATGCTCAGATATAGGAAAGAAAAGTGATTTGACTGAATTTCAATGTGGAATGATTGTGGGTGCGAGATGTGTCGGAACGAGTATCAGCAAAACGGCTGCAGTTGTGAAGTGTTCTAGAGCAGCAGTTGTTAATGTGTACAAAGAATGGACAATCAAGCAAAAAACCGGGTCTCAACGTCAGACCTGTGGTCGTCACAGGGTACTGAATGCTCGATCAGAGAGAAGGCTGACCAGGGTTGGACAGCGCAACAGGAGAGCAACAGTGCGACAAATTGCAAGTGATCTTAATCAAGGAGCAACTGTAAACGACTCTGAACGGACTGTTCGACGCACATTGCACCGTATAGGGTATGGAAGCAGACGACCTGTTCATAAGCCTCTACTGTCTGCTTTAAATAAGCGCACACGTCTCCAATTTGCAAAGGAGCACAAACATTGGACAGTAGATGACTGGAAGAGGGTCATGTGGTCCGATGAAACACGATTTCAAATGCATCGTGCAGATGGCAGGATGAGAATATGGAGAAAACAGCACGAAAGCATGGACCCTAACTGCATTTCCACGACACTTCAAGCTGGTGGTAGCAACGTTATGGTATGGGGAATGTTCTCTTGTTATTGAATGGGCCCTTTAATTCCTGTACCACAACGCCTTTATGACCAAGGGTATTTAAGTATCATCGCTGATCAAGTACATCCGTTTATGTCAATGGTGTACTCTGGCGGGGATGGATACTTCCAGCAGGACAACACTACTTGTCATAAAGCTGGCATTGTCCTCAGATGGTTCGAAGAGCATGACGGATAATTTAACTTGCTTCGTTGGCCAGAACAATCCCCGAATCTCAATCAAATTAAGAATTTGTGGGATGAAATTGAACGGGTGCTCAGACAAATGGATCCAGTACCATCAAATTTGCAGGAATTGGCAAGTGCAGTTCAGCGAACATGGTCTGGCATGCCTTCTATCACCTACCAACATCTCATAGAATCCGTGCCCAGACGAATTAAGGCAGTAATACGTGTAAAAGGTGGCCCAATAGCGTACTGAAGGTTTGGTCATAATAATTTGGCCAAGTTTTTATTACCACATACTTAGTAAAAAATTCATATATATCTATATATTTATATATATATTGAAAAACAGATGTCATTATAAGTTTTTCACAGTGGTATTTTTACCCTGCATAATTATTTTTGCTGCTAAACTTACAGTAATTTTTTTATAAATTACGACCTCTTTTTAACAAACAGTTTTTTTAACGCAGACTTAATTATCTAACAACTGGCGAGCATCATGGTAAAATCACTGGCGTAAAATCAATGGTATTCACTAATATTTATATAAGATGCAATCGTGATAATGAGCTTCGTGCTAATAATTATGTTTAATCAATAATATCAGTATGCAATTATTTACCACAATTTGTGAGATAATTGTGTTCAACAATTTGTGACAAACCTTATAAATTACAAACCCTGTTTAAAAACAGTTTTTTGAAGGCAAGCTTCTTTATCATACAATTAGCATGAATAGGTGCACGGTGTAAAATCAATGGTATTCATTAAAATTTATATAAGGCATAAATATGATGCTTTTATGATAATGAGTGTTGTATTAACAATTATGTGGCATCAATAATATTAATATGCAATTATTAGCAACAATTTTTAACAACAAATTGTGGAAAAAATTAGTATTAAACTGTTAATTTTTATCCAAAATAAAAGTTAAATATCAAAATCTAGAAAATGTGTCATTTATGGAATAATTTAATCAAAGGATTTAGTCAATGCTTCACAATAAGTTTTAAATTCATTTTTAAAGCACATCAATACTCGTTCAGTTAGGGAATTATTGTAGGATGTCACATGAGTAGTTCCCGAATCGCGCAAATTTGTAAATCTAGTTAAATATATACCTACTTACTTGCTTTTTGTTTAAGTCGAACTTGAAGTTCATAATGGTCTATTGGTGACGGAATCATCCCTGAGGATGATCCGGGGACAACATGTATATGACACATCCCGTTTTACAGGGAGGTCACATTCACAAACTATCCATTCATCCGCAGATCATAATTTTGACTTGAACCCGATCAATCTCCGATCCAGTATATTGTTTTGTTATGAGAACTTGGAGGACTTTGTTACGCTGAAAGATTTACAGCGCAGTAAGCACCATTTTGTACACGGGGACTCTTCGGCTATCGCGGATCAAACTCAAGACCTCTTGGACATGGGATCAACGCCCTATTACCGAGTTAAATAAATATATATATATATATATATATATANTTTTCTTTGTTAATTTATATAATTTTTCTATGTGCAAATCCATTTCAGGCAAATCCGTGGCTAAAATTATGTGCAAAACTGGCAATTCATGTTTCTCTTTTCTATTTTATATATTTTTTTCTTAAATAAATATTTATTTTCTAAAATTATTTACAGTTAACATCTTTAAATTATCCAGTATAATATTACCTAGTATGACACATTAATTTCGGGCCCATCCTTGGTAATTAACAAATCAAACGCACTTCAGCAATGCAGTAAGAACGGCACTTTAAAACTAAACTCCTCTAGTTACGCTCAATCTGCGCTTTTGTTTTAATATTTTGCAATCTGGCAATCTTGTTACGAAAATATTTTTTAAATCATTCTTGAAAAATTTCTCGTTCATGTAAGTACATTTGAATTCGCTACTCGATTTATAGATTCTGTTTTATTCTGTTTTTACTTTTTATTTTATTTTATTTTCTGCTTTTACATGTTATTTTTAATTATTATGTTCTATTTTATTTGTTGTAATTTTTGTAAAAAACTTTTTTGAGTGCTCCTCACACTATTGTGTTAATATATTTTGCTTTGCCTATATTGGTACAATATCAGAAAGCACTCTTTTATGCGAATATAATTGTGTGGACTGATGAAAAGATTATATCTTTTATTTTCCGGATTTTCTTTAAAAAAATTTATCCTTTTTTTCCAGTGGTTTGCTATTTTTTTTCTTCCCCCCCCCCTTTTTCTTTCATATGTCTGTAATTTTCCTTTTTTTTATCTTCATTTTGAACATATATATATATATACAGTGGTGGCCAAAAGTGTGGACATTTATTGAGTTTCATGTTTTTCAAATTTGTGTGATTGAAGAATATATTAATTTTCTCTTAAATACAAACGTTTATATATCAAAATGAAGGTAATTTAATGTAAAATTTAATAATAAATACAGTATTACAGTATCTGTATTACAAAAAAAGTTATGCGACTAATAGTAGGATCTATCTTAGATTTGCATTTTTTTAAAGTAATACTTACACAATCAATACTTAGTAGGATAACCCTTATTTTTTAAGACAGCTTCACAGCGTCTTTTCATCGAGTGAGCGAGTGTTTGGAGTTCATTCGTAATCACAAGGTGCTAAGAATCAATTATAGCTTCAATAAGTTGTCTTTTATAGGATGGACGTTTTTTTTCGTACAAGAATTTTGTACAAGAATATTTAAAGTCCTTTTTTAATTAAACTAATTTTAAACAATGTCATTAACAAGAGGAACTAATTGGACATCTACCAAAAGAAGCCGAATTGTCATATTGAGAGAAAATGGCCTCTCTTATGCTGAAATTGCAAGACAAGTTGGTGGTTCAGTGACTTGTTCTGGTGTAGGAAAGTTCTGTTTACGTTATGAAAAAACGAAATCAGTGAAAAATAAAGCCAAATCTGGCCAACAAAAATGCACAAGTGCTACTGCTGATAGAAAAATTAAACGGCTATGCCTTCAAGATAGAAAATTTCATCAGATGTCATTAAATGTAAAATGAATGCAGCGGGTATTGCGCTAAGTTCAAGAACAATAAGAAGATGGTTATCAGGATTTGGACTACAAGGTAGAATTCCAAGGAAAAAAGCATATTTAAATTAAAAGCAAAGCGAAAAACGAGTTAAGTAGGCAAAAGAACACATTAAATGGTCAGAAAATCAATGGAAGCAAATAACCTGGACCGATGAGAGTAAAATATTGATCTTTGGCAGTGATGATAGAAAATACGCGAGACGTAGAGTAGGTGAAGCACCTCATCCTGATTACATTGAAGCAACTACAAAAAACCCAACAAATGTCATGATTTGGGCATGTATGTCTGCAGATAGTGTGGACCAAATTCTAGTAATTGATGCATCCTGAATGCCAAAAAATACATCGAAACTGTCCTGAAATCATAAATCAAAATCGATACCTTCCATTACTGTAATTGTTGCTTGACATCGTCTCTCCATGCTAAGCACCAGATTATCCAGGAGTTCTTGGGGTCGACGTCTCCATTCCTTCTTTAACGCATCTTTCAGCTGATGGGTGTTGCCAGGAGGATACTGTCGAGTCGTAAGATGTCTCCATAATGCATCCCACTCATGCTCTATGGGATTTAGATCTGGAGAGTAAGCTGGCCAATCCATTCGTGTAATATCTTCACTTTCCAGTAGCTCTTGAACATTAGCAGAACGGTGTGGCCGGGCATTGTCATCCATAAAAATGAAGTCTGGTCCAATGGCCCCTCGGAACAGACGCACGTGGGGTAGGATTACCTCATTGCAATAGCGGTCTCCAGTTACAGAACCTCGGTCGAAGATCTGAAGCTCAGTAAGCCCGTTCAACATAATGCCACCCCAGACGACAACTCCAGGACCACCGTAACGATCTCTTTCTGCGATGTTATTGGGATGAAATCGAGCTCCATCCTCTATCCAGATCAACTGACGTTGAGAATCGCTTGTAGCACTAAAACGACTCTCATCTGTGAAGAGGACGCGACTCTATTGATGAGGTTTCCAGGCTTCGTATTCTCTGCACCACTCTAAACGGTGCCGCCGATTACTAACTTTTAAAGGTATGCAGCGTTCAGGACGTCCAGCAAATAAGCCATCTTTGTGGAGGCGTCTGGCCGCTGTAAATCTTTATACTTGTCGTCCTGTGACTGTGTACAGTTGCTGAGATATGGCGCTCGCTGACTGAAAACGGTTTCTTTTCGCCTGGAGGACAATGTAACGGTCATCTCTTGGTGTTGTTTTCCTTGGACGGCCACCACCAACCATCCGAACAGCTGTACCAGTAGTTTTAAAGGCATTCCAAGCACGAGAAACAGCACTTTTGTTGATACCGAAATCTTCGGCGACACTGGTCGCACTACGCCCCTCCTCAAGCTTCCCAATCATTCTTCCTCGAGTAAAGTCGTCTAAATGATTTCTTTAAGACATGTTTCACAAAACAAATCACTTGCACTTGCAGCGAATGTCTTTAACTACGGTCCTCTTCATCCTTTTATCACAGCTTTGACCTGCGCGCGTCGACCCAGAAGGTTTACGTACACTTACATCACCTACGACGTTTTATTTCTAAAATTTGCATACAAATAATCTTTCTACTGAATTACGTGCATATTATACTGCAATTTCATGGCTATCTTATACTTTGTTGGGGAGCTGTGGCCGAAAACCACTTGTTGCTTAAGTTTTGCACACCGGTGTATATATATGCTATTCTTATTGCATGATTATCTCTCTCGACTCAAGTATTTAAATTACATTGCATCGATTCTTTTTTTTCTTAGTTTTTCTTTTTTTTTTTTTACGATATTCATTAGATCCTAGACACAATGCTATTTACTATGCTTTTTTGTAATTAGAATAATACTTGAATGTTTTTTTGAGAAGTATTATTGTGTGAAAATGTAGTTATCGGATTCTGTGCTGTTGTTTTTGGGCTTAAAATACAACATTTAACGTAACTTTTGGTAACAGTTTGGTTTATATAAGTTGGTTCAAGCTGTTAAAGATCTTACATTGTAATTAAGTTTGAAGCTAATTATTAGATATTTCGCTTAATTTATGGATTATTTTATTATAAATCACAGACGAAAGAATTCTGGTAAAATTACCATACTGTACAGTTATACAGTATGGTAATTTCACCAGAATGTTTTGGTAAAAGAAAATTCGTAAAGAAAATTGGTCAATGAAAATTTGGTAAAAGAAATTTCTAGTAAAAGAAAAACATAATTCTAGTTAATGAAACCAAAATATTCGGTATTTAAACCATTCATTTGATAAGTCTTCCATTCATATGGTAATTGTTTGTTTGGAAATGTTGATTTTTAAAATTATGGTTTCATTATATAAAGTTTTCATTACCCCACATTTAGTAAAAAATACAAAACTGAGAATTGAATTTTACCGAATGAAAGATTTTTATTCCATGCTCTAAGGTCTCATGTCAAAATTACCAAATTATATTACATATTATTAAACCATACTTTATTTTTGATTTTATCAAAATCATTACGAAAGTGCTTCGGGGAATATTACGACGATTTTTCACGTTTCTAAAGAGCCCGAAACATGGTAAATTTTACCATGTTCTGGTGGTGTGATCATACTTGTGCCTATTATTATTAAAAATGCATAGACGCTTCTTTTAACATCAGCATTAGAAGCTTTTCTAAAATCAATATGAGTCAGGAAGTAGCAGACTCAACGGCTGTTGTATGATACAGGAATATTAAATTTCCTCACACGTATCTGCACAATTTTCCATACTCTTTGCATATCGGAAATGAAAGTAAATTTTTTTTTAATTTTCACAATGATGCGTGACCTGTATTTCTAATTTAAAACGTCTCGTGTCACGGTTATAAAAGTTTATAAGTATTTACGTCTAGAAAAATATGTTTCAAAAAGGCTTTATATTTTTCGCACACATTGCGAATATTTCACACGATTTTTTAAACAATAATGTACTATTCATAATGAAAATTGTAATATAGATAAAATTTTGAAATATATATAAAAATCGAGAGTCAGCACGTGCTTAAAAATGATTAAAATTTCAGAGCAACTGCACTTGCATGTGCAGAGCAGATCTCTTATACACAGTCATTGCTTTTGTTTTTATTCGTTTCAGTTATTATATTTAGTTAGTTATATTAGTTGATTTGAAAGTGCAAAAATAATCAGAATGCAGTTTTATAGGAATGAAGTTCCTGATTTTTGCATAGGTTCACTAAATACACATAAAGGATAGCTTATTGGAAAATTGCATCGCGGATAAAGTATTATATTGAATCAAAATAATCTGCATTTTGCTAGAAGAAACTTCACTTTCAACCGTCACAAAGTGCATAATTCTTATTAAAAAAATCAAATGGTCAACTGAAACAGAAAAATGTCGGACTGTCTAAATTTTGGAGGAGTGTGAACTGCTCGCTTTTTAGGTTTCTCGTGATTTAAAATAAAATGGCTCGCTCATTCACTCACGATGTGTGATATCATTAGAAGTTTTGTCGCTAAGTGTTATCAGGAGTAGCCTAACTTTTCAGAAAAAGTACGATTACCGAAAGGAAAACAAAAACTCGATTCTTAAAGCTTCGAAAGAAATATAAAAATGCAGACGATTTGTAAACAAACGCTATGAATTTGAAAATAAAAGTTATAGTTGCTAAGAGTAATATTAATGATGCCAAATTTCGAAATAAATAAATTAATAAATATGCATGAAATTAGCTTTAAAAAAGTAGTTTCAGTCCTGTTTTTATGAAAGAATAACTAGTTTTGTTTTCGCTTTCAGCGTGAGTGGTTTGTTTACATATTGAATCTCTTATAATTGATTAACTTTCGTTAATCAATTATAAGAGATCCAATTATAGATATAATTGCTCCAATTTTAATTCCGTTGGATTATAATTGGAGCAATTATAATTAAGAGATATAATTGCTCCAATTTTAATTCCGTTTTTTGCATGTTATTCAGAAAAGTTTGAATTTTTTTAATTCTACAAAAAATAAAAACCGAAAATTTTGAGATTTTTTCACATATTGAAGGTCCACTGTCCCTTTAAATTTATCCAAAATTCAAAAAAAATATCTAAATGAGGAAAAATGGAACTTATAGGCTGATTATGGGATTAATATGGAAATAGCGCATATGTTTTATGAATATTTGAGCTGTGGTTATTAAAAAAAAAACAGAATAAATAAAAAAAGTATACAAATTCAGATTTCATATTTAATCATCATTTTCTAATATTCAGACAGTTTGGTTTTGTAAAAAATATAAGTGAGTAACTTGAAACTTTTAATCCCAAATAATTAATAAGCAGTCGGTAGTTAATGTGCGTTTTTAATGTGCTGTTCTGTAACCAATAATCTATATTAGGAATAGTACTTGAAAATATCTGAAAAACTAAGTGTTTTGAAATGCATATAAATTTTTCTTTAACGATATTTTAACTCTATTATGTTCAGAGTAGGAAACATTTTTTTCAAAATTATGTCTTGATGCAGACCTACAAAAGTATTTGACAGACAAATCACGTACATTTAAAAAATTACTTGTTAGCAGAAATAGTAAAATTTCTATGCAATTGAGCAGTAGGGTGTTTACGAATTTAGTCAAAGTTCTCGAAAATTTGGAGCAAGAAATATTGGTATTTATCCTTTTCTTTTAAAAAAAAACATTAAATGAGTATTGACATTCCACTGAAAAAAATTTGTCGTGTCACTCTGTAGGTCAGCTATGAAATGAAAAACATGCATATTAGGTGAATATGACATTATATAAAATACAATGCATTTAATTTTTAACCATACAAAAGATGCCATCTTAATAACTTTTAGACCATTAGAAATAAATTAAATTAAGTACTCCATAGCTAATAAGTAAAGATATACATTTTACACTTGCCCAGTAATAAAAATTCATTCTCCTTGAACCTAATTGCATTATATCCGACACAAAACATTAATATGTTTTCGGCAGTATAGGTTTTAAGTTCAGAATAAGATGGAACGACAGATGTAGAATAGTTAAGAGCAACATAAGTTTAGAATACTAATAAGATGGAACGACAGATGCAGAATAGTTAAGAGCATCATAGTTTTAGAATACTAAAATTTAGAATACTGAAATGAAAAACATACATATTAGGCGAATATGACGCTAAATAAAATAAAATCCATTTAGTTTTTAACCATACAAAAGATACCATCTTAATAACTTTTAGAGCATCAGAATGAATTAAATTAATTACTCTATAGCTAATAAGTGAAGATATACATTTTACACTTGCAAAGTAACAAAATTTCATTTTGCTTTAACTTAATAGCATTATATCCGACACGAAACAATCATACGTTTTCGGCAATATAGGTTTTAAGTTCAGAATAAGATGGAACGACTGATGTAGAATAGTTAAGATCATCATAAGTTTAGAATACTAAAATTTTACGGTGAAAAAGCAAAAGGATTTTAAGTTATTATGAAGCAAACATTATTATTAAAAAATATTTAGGATTATAAGTATGCTTTGTTTTACTATATTTAGAAATTATTTTGAAAATCAAAATTGCGCATTTGGGTATAAAGTTCCAAAACAAATAATTAATTACATCTGAATGAAAGCAATAATGTGCGCACCAACCTTATCATTTTGTTATTTACTTGTTGTCGTATTATTTTTTTAAATCTATATATAAGAAAAAGTTTGATAAGTCTCGATAGTAATGCAGGTTGGGGTTGTGAAATGCATTGAATTATAAGCTTTATGGTTGCTGCTTTTTGTTAGCTTATAACAAATTATTCAACAAACTTCAATAGTTTTTTTATGATATTCGTCTTCAAAATCCTTTTCATTTTTAATTTATTCCTATTTGATAAAACTTAGAGTTAAGTTTTAAAAAAATCAGTCCATTCATTACTTATCTGTTTAAAATTCGTATCAGACATTTAAGTCAAATAGTTCAGCTGTTCAGTATGTACCCGCTGCCCAAGAGGCAATATAGAAAAGAATTTAAAATGTGTCCAAGTAATAATTTCTTACAATGCATTCTAGGAAACCTAATACAGGGGATAACTTATATTGAAGAATGAACCAAAAACTGAAAGAAAGAACTATTAAAACTTATAATCTTCTTTTTCTGACTTTCCGCAGAGTTAAAATTAATATCCTCGCTCATTTTATTTTAAGAGTAAATATTTTAAGTTTGGGGTTTAATTATCAAAAAAAGAAAACATCAGTAAAATGTAATAAAATAAATAGCTTTTGAAAATGATTTATAATATTTTTCAGATAATACATATTACTTTAACTCCAGATAGAATAAATTGATTCCAAATGAACTTAAATTTCTGTCTTTGGCTTTTCTAAGTATTATTATTATCATTGTATATATTCTCCTATTGCGGCAATTTAGTTTAATTTGTTTATTGGAATAAATGCAACTACGGTCGATCGATTTCATTACCTTAAAAACTGAGTCTTTCAAGTATAATTTGCTTAATTAATTGCATAATGGAAATATTGACTGTAGTTGTAGGAGGGAACTTTTCGTGTGAAGGAGCTTAAATTTTAAATCCGACATTAAAGTGTGTATCTCTTTTGATAAATTGAATTGTTGTTGGGCTAAAAATTGAATACAAACTATTGCTTGTTAATCCAAAAAAAGTACAAATTCATATTGTTTTTAGGAATTAGTAAATTTGACTAATTTAACAAGCAGAGCAAGGTAAATTTTATTTAGGTTTTGTTAAGTTGT